>NC_133190.1:44005000-44017500 GCF_049306965.1 Danio rerio | reverse complement strand
GTGTATGTGTGTGTGTATATATATATATATATATATATATATATATATATATATATATATATATATATATATATATATATATACATATATATGTGACGCTCATTTTTTGTGTCCATGTGGTCTAAATCAATTCAAAAAGGATACAGTTTCAAAATAAATAAGCAAATTACTTGCGTACATTATCGTTTTTGAGGACCAAGTCAAATTTTTTTGGTTTTAATTCATTTTTAAGATAATTTTTAGGGGATGATTGCAAGAATGTCAATGTGGTATAACTAAACAAAAAGTTTATCTTGTTTAAAAAACGTGAAATTCTCAGTGAAACATCGTATCAGGTAGTTTGGCAAAATTTTACATTAGACATTTAATAGTAAATATAGGACAATTGTTCTAAATATTATAAATAATTGGGGGAATTTTGTCTGTCAACTCAATTTCCTGAAATGTCAAGATGATGTAACCACAATTTATTGAGCCATTTTGTTAATATTGTGCACAAGACATTGAAACAAGAAATTGTATCACAGAGAAGGACTCTTGGCAAGATAGCTTTATTAACATCTCATTTGATGCGAGATCACTTCCTTATTGGGCCTTATTAAATATTATTTGTCAAAAACATTAAAAAAATATTAATCATCTAATAGTTTTTACTGATTGTATGCATATTTCTACTAATATAAACACCACAGCACATTTCAGCAATGTCAACAGTGTGAACAGCGTCATTATTTCATTTATTTAGCTATTATTCTTATTGTTTACACTGAATAGATGTTTATCCTGCTTGAATAAAACTTTCTATTTATGATCATGTTTTCTTCTCTGTGACATTTTAGACCTCAGACTAATGATCCATCAGACATGTTTATTTGTGCTTTTAGTTTCTATTTACATTTTAATAATAGATTCACTGAACTGATGAGATGTGAGAGAGTGAAGAGTGTGTCATTGTTCTCTACAGGTTGAGTTATTGTGGTCTTACAGATGAAGATTGTGCTGCTTTGGCTTCAGCTCTGAGATCAAACATTGAACACCTGAGAGATCTGAATCTGTCTGGGAATTATCTAAAAAAGTCAGTGACTCTTCTCTCTGCTGTACTGGAGGATCCTCGCTGTAAACTGGAGACACTGAGGTAAGATCAAATCTGACTCTCACATGTGAAACAGTGTAAAGTATCTGTAAAGTGTTGAGTCTCTTTCTGCAGCTTCTCTGATCTTCATTATTTCAATAATGTTTTTCTTTTTGGTTGTTTTTATGAAATAAGCAATGATAGCACACAAATTGCTGATGAAGGAGGAATGGGATGGTCAGTTTATTTTAGTCATAAGAGTGTTTTAATTCATCAGTGGGCATTTTATCCAACAGTCTGTGACTGAAGTACAGGAATAATTCAGTAAATGTAGAGTAGGATACAGGAGGTGTTGATGTCCAGATTGTGACTCTGACAGGCTGATTTGACTGATATCCATTATTGTTATTTTAGTGGAAACTGCAATATATTTCACTCTTTAGGATCCTTTGATGAACAGAAAGTTTAGAATAACTGCAACTGTTTGACTTAATCTTTTCAACAATGCAATATTTTACAGTCGTTTCTGATCATTTATTGTGTCTTTAATGAATCTAAATATTATTTACATCTTTAATGGCACTTTTGAATGCTGATTATATTTTTTATTATGAAAGACCAAAACTGATTCAACATTGATAAAAATAAAAGTTTCTTGAGCAGCAAATCAGCATATTATAATGACTGTAGTCTAGAATAATGATGCTGAAATACAAATATATTCACAGAGAAAATAGATATTTTACATTGAAGTAAGGATTCATTTTATTATCTAATAATGAAACTTCTTTCAAATACATTTGAAACTGTGATCTCAACCTTTTAAACTGTAGTGTAATCAGATATTTATTCAGTTTGATGTTTTATGATCATATTTTGTGTTTTGTGACATTTCAGACCTCAGTTCAATAATTCAACTAATATATTTATCTGTGCTTTTAGTTTGTGCTTTAATAATGGATTCAGTGTTAAACTGATGTGATGTGAGAGAGTGAAGAGTGTCGTTGTTCTCTACAGGTTGGGTGATTGTGGTCTCACAGATAAAGGTTGTGCTGCTTTGGCTTCAGCTCTGAGATCAAACCCTGAACACCTGAAACATCTGGATCTGTCTGACAATCTACAAATAATATCCTCATGGAAGCTGTTCTCTGATCTGATGGACGACCCACTGAATAAACTGGAATTTTGTGTGAGTGTTTTTAAGCTGTAATGTTTAGTAACAGGCCTCATGTGTGTAAATGCACAATATATGATGATAATTCAACTTCTCTTTAGTCTGTGCTTTAAACTGTGGAGTTTGTAAACACTTATTTATCTGCTTTAATTTTTCTGAAATGGAACTGCTGATGTGACGTGACAGCAATAATGTCTCACTTACAGATTGGATTGTGCGTGTGTGTGTGTGTGTGTTTGTGTGTGTGTGTGTGTGTGTGCGCGTGTGTGTGCGCGTGTGCGTGTGTGTGTGTGTGTGTGTGTGTGTGTGTGTGTGTGTGTGTGTTTTATTGCAGGATTTTCAGTGTTCAGGATTTCCTGGTTATGAATAAGGAGAAACGTCACAGACACACAATCAACACACACTGAAGACACACAGACTCGCACTGACTTCACAACACTGGCTTATTTTCATATGCAATAACCAGGAAAAGGAAAATGACGTCATTATATTGTTCAGATCGTCCAGATATTGATTATAGTGGAAAATGGGATTTTAAAATAACAAAACTAAAGCACTTCTATTGTAATCAGTCAGTCATGTTGACATTGTGTAAATATGAAATGTGTCGTGCAGCACAGACAGCTTTGTTCCTTATATTGGAAAAGTAAGATTCTTTTGTTTAATTACTCTTTTAGTATAATCTTGGTTTTACAAGGTTTACTCTGAGAAAATCAAGACTTTGGCTACAGAAGAGATGTTGTGTCTGAAATGTGTCAGCAGAGGTCGACAAAGTGAAAGTAATTCATTTAACTGAGCATTTAATTCACTACAATGTTTGTAAATGAATGATGTGTAATTATTTAACTGATTTAACACGCTCATCTATTAATATTCCCACTTCACTTTTCTTGATGACAAACATTTCTGATGCCCACAACAAAACTCATCTGAATCAGCCACTCTTGAAGACTTCTTAAATATCATATTAACATATTTAGTAAAGATGAGCTGATTGAGGGGTCAGATAATACTGATGCTACAAAAAGATATGCTCAGTGTTTTGACTAAACACTGTTTATTACTGAGAGGGTTCTTTAGTTCTTATAGTAAATGTTTATGGTGTCATACTTTTCATGTCAGTGTCAAAGACATCATAATAGGAGCAGTTTGATGTGTCCATGTTTGTATGATTTTTGTATGTTTGAATTATTTATATGCATGTTTGTATAGAGATAATACACGTTTTGTCAAAAACCTTATGCCCCTGAAAAGACTTTTATAAATACCCAAATAAACACATTCAGCTCGTCACTGTAGTTTACTTTCCCTTTCTTCTTCTGCATCAAACCATGCAACGCTTAATCCCTGAGTTTTCCCCATAACGTGACTCTAAAACAGTTTAAAACTATTTAATATGTAAACTACAAAGTAAAGCTTTCCATACTTGTATCACAACCCAGCATTATATGCTTCAAACCGCGTTTTATTTATTTATTTATTTATTCATTTATTTATTTATTTATTTATTTGTTTGTTTGGTTTGTTTGTTTGTTCATTCATTCATCCATTCATTTATTTTAATCATTTATTTATTTATGTAATACTACAGACTCTTATTTTGAAATTGTCTTCGGTCTGCATCGTCACCCGGAAATACTCAGAGCAGTCGGTGAACATGCTGTACGCTGTTGCTTTTAATGCTGTAAATTTCACCACAAAATGATTAAATTACTGCTACTTGAATGGATGTAATTCAGTTTATCATGTTTTAAAGGTTTTCAGGTTGGTAAGTTGATTTAAACAGTTTTTGTCATGGTTTTCATCCCAAAAAATAGTTTTAACTGATTGATCGTCCAATGTTTATTTGATCTCCCCCACTTCATCTTTAAATTAATATCGCTTCACTCTGTATTTATGATTGAAATCCGTTTGTGTCTCCATTTCTTTCATTTATATCAGTTTTGTGTTTATTATTTGAAGTGTTTAATAGAGGCAAAGTTGGTTTTGTCTTCACACACTCGGAATTTCTCCTTAATAATATAATTTCAGAAAAGTATTTGCGAATTCTTAATAGTGAAACCATATTATCAGTCGATGAATATCAAAGTACAACACTGTTCACAGTGAGTTAAATGATGATAATGTTGTGTTGAAGTCATCATCACATGCGATTTCAAACCCAATATTTAAAGTACGTTAGCGTGGTAAAATCATATATAGAGGTAAAGTTGGTTTAAATTTGCACATTCGTCCATTTAGCAGTCTCTATATTGTTTACCATGCTACTTTGAATATTCGTTCGGAATTAGCCTGCAAGTATGACTTCTAAACAACATTAACACTATCTAATTCACTGTGAACAGTACTTTTGATAGTCGTTTGCTGCTAATGTGATTTCCCTATTTAGAATTTGCAAAGAATACTTTTCTGAACTTCTATTATTAAAGAAAATGTCTGAATATCCGTATATAAAACCAAATTTATCTCTATAAATCATATAGGGAAAGTGACAATCAACAAATGTTCGAATATAAACCACCTTTACTTCATTAAGTATTATGATGCATTACTGCTTTCTTTATTTATACTTGTCATAGCTCTATTCTTTATTCAGGAACTGCTGTTTGAAGTGAAATGGGAAAGAAGAAGGTAAAGGACAGAAGTGCTGGAACAGACAGCAGCTCTGAGACTGCAGGTACATGATTGACTGATGAACAATCAAATACTAACAGTGATTTTAACCCTTGTGTGCTGTTTAAATTGTCTCCACTTTTATTGAGGTTAAGTTGGTTTTATCTTCACACATTCAGACTTTCCTCTTAATATAATTTCAGAAAAGTAGTCATCATATTATATTCAATCATATTAGCAGCCAATGACTATCAAAGTACAACATTGTTTACAGTTAATTAAATAGTGCTAATGTTGTTTTGAGGTCATACTTAAATGTGATTTTAGTCTGAATAGTCAAAGTACCATGGTAAACAATATAGGTAGCAGCATGTCATAAGTTGAAACAGAACGAGTGTGCAAATATAAAACCAACATCACCTTAATTCCACTTTTTTTATGTTGGTGGCTGTTTTTGCTCCATTGACTTCCATTATAGTGACATTTTTTGGTTGCAAAGCCTCAACACCAAATAATCAAAGATTCTTGGTTGTTGTTGGGTTTCCCTGTTGGGAAGAGGTAAAATGTGTAATTTTTACTGTTGATCATCAGTTGGCACCACTAACCGTTTAGATAGGCCTGTGCAAAAAAATGTTTCTGCCGTTTATATGGAGTAAAACAGCAGATAATTGTGTGTGTGCATAAATATACTTACTTTGTTTACTTTGTTCTAAGAGCTGGGGTCCGTTCTTCGTACGTGGATTACTCAATTAGCTGGATTTGGTTGTTGATGATTTGACACTATCCAGGATCGTTTCATTCTTCAAAACTCATCCGAGAGTTGTTGTCTTGGCAATAGCTCTGATATCTCAAACCTGCTTGGGAGCAGGTTCATTTAATATAATCAGGATTAGATTGAGTCTTTTAAAGCAAAGGTAATACTAAAAGTATGTACCAAATGTTGATATTTTCTTACAGTAATAACCTATAGATTATATACACTTGGGAAAATAATAGAAAAAAAAAATATATATATACATTTATAATAATTTGTAACATTTAATATTAAATAATTAATATTCATAATATATTATTAATTATTTAATGTTTGTATACATATACATTTAAAAATATATGTAAAGAAAAACGTATACAATCTGCACTCTGAAAGAAAATTACAAAATGGGGTGGTTCTCCCCAAGGGGATCAAAGAGAACATTTATTAAAATTGACTTTTTAGATACAAACACATACTATTTGTGCATGATAATAGACATGCACAATATTCGACTGTATGTTGTTTGTTTTATAAAAGAATAATAATTTATGCAGTCATGAACATGTTTTGACAGCTAATATGACAGTGATTTGAGGCTTTGCAGAAGTTGCAGACACCTTTACCGTATCAAAATGCTTTTTTGATACAAAATTAATTTGCAGATTAAGAATCTTAATGATAAGTTATAATAATAAGTCAATAACTCAATTAACCACTTAAACTTTGCGGACCCGGTACTGGGTACTTTCGCTTTCAGATTTAAAGGGCTAGCGTTGCACCAGACCCCCGTAAGTGGTGTCGTTTGAAAGTGTAGCATCTATATTTTATGCACATATGCATCAATTTGGTTTTTATTCTACTGTATAAAAGTTATTTACATTTAAATACACAGTATTTTGGATACCCGAGCTAGGTATTTTAAATTGGTTCATTTTCATATTTTTTATATGACACATGTACAAATTACAGCTCAAATGAAAGCTCTTGCCTGTGCTCATACAGTTCTAGCATTACTTTTTACTGAATTATATTCATATGCCAAACAGTTGTTGAATGAACTGTGGTGTTTCTATGGTGCAGAAATGTAAACAATACATTCATGATCAGTAAGCAGCCCCAGATAGCACAGACAGCTGTCATCTCTTACCTTATGCTGTGCCCTTCAGTGCCATTCTCTGTTTTTGAGATGATGTGCAAAAGTAATCCTTTTATATGTCTGATGTGGACCAAACACAGTGAATTATGTTTGATCAAACAAAAGAATAGTGAAATATGAAAACAATGATTGATCCCTGTGGCTTGTACAGCACCTCTCATCAGTTGGAATTCAATAACTTTTGCATAGATTATGGTAGAGACCTTTTTCTTTTTTCCTATAATTACAGACATGTGCAGGAACCACCAAAGTTAATTACAGCAGGCTAGACCACACAGAACATCAAAGGTACACTTTCAAATTTGAGTTTATAAAAAAAAAAAAAAAAAAGCGCCTCTTTTTTTTTTAGGTGTTTATTATAACACAGACGACATATACAGTTATTTTAAACACTTTCAATAGTGTTTTATGAAAATTCATAGGGTTTTCTGTATCATATGTGTCAAAAGAAGATTATTCAGCAAAAATCATTCCATTTGCTGAAGCACAGAGAAAGTTGTGGCAACATTAAGATTCAAATCCCCATAGAGGGGATGAAAACATCCCCGACAGCACACAAGGGTTAACATCAAACCCCACTAATGATTCTCCTGCTGCTTTATCAGGGCCCTCCTGCACTCACATTCGTAAAGGAACAGAGAACAGCGTACTGAAGAAAGCCTGTCTGAATGAGCACTGGAGCTCCTGTCAAGACTGTGAGCAGGACAAGCCTGAAGAAAAGCAGATCTTAGAGGATCAGACTGACGGAGAGAGTCCAGCTGTGTGGATGTGTCTGAAATGTGGACACAGAGTAAGTGATCATTAGCTCACTATTGACCAGTGTTTTTGTGCAGTTAGTCACAAAATAACTTGTTACTGTAATGAAGGTTCTTATCCACTGAAAAATTAAAGTATGGGATTTCTTTTCATGTTTAGGGAATTACAGTTGGGGGGGGATTCAGTTCAATTGGGACGCTTTGATTAATGGCAAAATGTGTCCTGAATTTCCTCCACTGTTCAGAGAATTTCTGTATAGACAATTTCAATGTAGTAATGTTATTGGCCCTTGAACATTTCCTGCTTGTTCTTATAACATATTATAACTGTAACAAGAGGCAATTATACTTTCATGTTAAAACATCTATCATGCGTTGGGAGACTCGATTATTTATCAATATGTGGACTTTTTTGGATTCTCGAAAGCTATAGAAAATAAAAATGTTAAATAGGAAATACATTAGGACCAGTGTTATTGTTTACATTCTTCAAAATGGTCTGTAAATCTATTCAGTGAAGCAGAGTAATTGTATTTTTTTGTTATACAAATATATTTTACAACCAAAGAAATTTGCATTTACCTAGACCATCGATCATGCTTAGGAATCATTGAATTGGGCGATCCTCTTCCGTACCCCCATCACAGCAGCAACCTGCTCGCGAAAAATACCCACTTAGAACCCATTTACACTAATACATCTTAGTTTTAAAATGGCATTTTAGAAAGAAAACAATCCATGTCCACACTGGCGTTTCACCTAGCATTTCTGAAAAGCCCTCATTTCACACTATACCGCTTAAAATTACGTGACCACACACGCGCGCGCACGCACACAAACACACACACACACACAGTCATGCACTGCAGCGTACATGCATGTCTGAGCTCCAGCATTCAGCAGGTGCTTTGAGCACAAAACCCCAGAAAGCAGTACACTTCGGACAGTTTATCAAGGATGTACCGCTGGATCACGTCTCATTATAGTTGTTAAACATGATAGTTAAATAATCTTGCCTCTATCCAACAACTCTTTGGTTTTTTGAATCAATCAGGTAATGTGTCACAGCGTCAGTACACTGCTTCAATCTTTCACTTTCATGCTTGTACTTAGTAATTTTTGTGAAAACCTCAGATACTGTTGGTGTGTATAGACTATCCTGTCGAAAAATGCGGCGAAAATCCTACACAACAGTAATAGTTTGATTGCGGTGTTTACATGCATGTCTGTACTGCACTTCAAAAATCCCACTAAAATCGGCATACTCCACGTCTTAATTTGATTTCTGTTTAGCTGGATTATGACCTTAATTGGAATAAATAAATAAAAAATCGCTGTTTACATGGTTGACTCTTAATTAGAGGATTGTCTGAATCGTATTAAAATCAGATTGCTGGTGTCCATGTAAACATACTCACTATTTCTGCTGTTCTGTAGGCGCCACCTGCTGGATCAGCATTACTTTTTAGTATATGAATAACGTTTTACTTTTGGGTTAGTTTCTTACAATCAGTATTTAGTAAATATAAGTTAAAATGTCACCAATGTTACCGGTTGAACTGTAAAATGGCTAAAGTGGTTTTAAAATGTATGGAAAGACTATTAAAGTCTTAAAAGGTATTGAATTTCACTCTCTGATTTCTGTATATACAATGAAAACACTGTTGTGCTTCTCATCAGGGATGCGGGAGATCAGGGAATCAGCACGCTATCAAGCACTACGAGACCCCTCGCTCTGAGCCACACTGTTTAGTTCTCAGCCTGGACGTCTGGAGTGTCTGGTCAGTCACACACACACACAGATCCTCAGTGAAGTGTGCAGGTGTGTGTTCAGACTCTGATCTTCTGCTCTGATGTGCTGCAGGTGTTACATCTGTGATGATGAAGTGCAGTATTCCAGCACAGGGCAGCTGGCACAGCTGATCACTAATATCAGAAAACAAGTGCTGACGGCTCCTGACAAGAGGAATGCCAGCAAAAGTAGGTGTTTAATTCTAATTGGATTTGCAGTGCCTATAGAAAATCATCATACTTTGTGATTATCTATAACTTTGCTCACGTTACACCCTGCTTTCAAGAGTCCTCCAGGATAAAGGTGTAGAAAGCCACAGATTAGTAGAAGAGTGCAAAACATTTCAAAGGCTGTAAAGGTTATTTGTAATGTTATTTGATTTCAGGCTGTATGACAAATAAAGTCATTATTTCAAAAGGGTAATGATGATGTTCTATAGGCACTGTATATAATGTCAGCTTAATTTGATCAGTGTGGTTATTTCATTTGGCTGATGCTCAAAGTTCCACCTACGTCTTTTGAAATGCCTTTTGAAACTATATTTAAACACATATTTAGTGCAGTACGTGTATACTTGTTTTTTAGTCACTTAATATTCTAAAATTGTGTTTAACGTGCTAAATCCACTGCAAGACACAACAGGTGAGATCAGGTAAACAGTTAAATAATATACATAACCATGTTGATAGATGATCAAACACGGGAAATTAATGCTGAAGTATTGATTACATTTTCAAGTATTCATATAAGGCATTCTATAGTTAAATGTGCATTATATTACTATTCATTTCCTAAACATGACAGATTCAAAAATCTTCAAAAAACATGACCGATTCAAAAATCTTAATGTTTTTTCCCCGGATGTTGGTAACAATCAAAGAAAACAAATCTAATTAGTTTACAAATGAAGTTATGTGTAATAAAATTAAATGACGCCGGGAAAAAGTATTGAACACATGAATAAAGGGAGGTGTAGAAAGGTTGTGAAAGCCCAGACAGCAGCTGAAATCTCTCAGTAGTTCTTCAGCAACCCTCTGCCCTTCCTCAGTGTAAATGAATATCAGCTGCTTCAGTTTAACATCTACATAAGCAGGATGATAAAGATGAAACCAGAGTGGTCATTTCAGCAAGACAGTGGTCCAAAACACAGCCAAGGATACTTTAAAATGCTTTCAGAGACAGGAACTCAAGCTGTAGAATGGCCCAGTCAGTCACCTGATGTGAATTCATTATAAAATACAAAATAATGCTCAGATTTGATAGACGAGACCTACAGAACCATCAAGATTTTAACACTCTGTTGAAGTTTGTGAATAACTCACACCAGAGCAATGCATGACTTTATTCTTCATAGGAGAGTCGTCTTTAAGCTGCCATCACCAAAAAAGCCTTTTATATAAAGTATTAAATATGTTTCAGTAGTTCAGCTCTATCTCCTTGTGTCATTTCATTGTTATTACACACAACTCAATTTTCAGATTTGTTTGTTTAGTTATATTTTTATGTTTGTATTGTTTGGGTTTTTACTAAAATCTAGTTTAATTTCATGTCAACAGCTCCTTTAGAAATATTATCCCCAGAAAAATACATGACGTGTTCAATACTTATTTTACCGACTGTATCTATAAAAACTGTCAACGGCCGTATTATTGTAGTTAAATATTATTTAAATTATGCTAAAATTACCTAAAAACCTGGACTATATAGATCTGAATAAAACTGTAAAGTTTGATCTTAGTGCTGCTTGAGGGATTTCTGTCTTATTTTGAATAAAGATATGTATCATAAATGAAGTCTAGAGATGCAAAATAGATGAAGAAGGATAATAAAAAATAAATAAATGTGGATTTTGGATGTTTTCTTCCTAGTAGTCTGAAGTAGGCATGCTTTTGGAAGTAAAATGGATCTAAGTGAATGAATTCTAACAATGGTTTTGCCTCAAACATGATTTATTTTCATTATAATTCTACAGAAAGTTGGAAAGAAGACATCTCTGTGATGAATTCTGCAGAGCAAACGCAGGATGAAGAGAAAGGGAAGAAGGGGAAGCAGAAGAGCAGCTCGAAACAAGAGGACAGTCCTAAAAGCCATCAATCAGCCGCCGCTGGAAGCTCAGCTGTGGTGTCTGTCAGGGGTCTCAGTAATCTGGGAAACACGTGTTTCTTCAATGCAGTCGTGCAGGTACAGAGTCAGAGTGGGAGACGCTACACATGACAAACACAAACTCTTTTACTGTGAGTAAACAAGCTCTTTTCTTTTGTCTCCCTCTCAGAGTTTATCACAGACACAGTATTTGAGGGAGCTGCTGAAGCAGATTGCAGAGGAGAAGAGCAGCTTCTCCATCACTCCAGCACTGTCATCTGAGCTGGTACTGAAGCTCACACTCATCATGTTCCTCATTTTACACATAAAGCTTCATCTGACTGGACGTTTTCACATCATGTTTTCAGGATCCTCTTCAGATCCAGCTGGAAAGGCCTGGATCGCTCACTCTGGCTATGTGTCAGCTAATGAATGAAATCCAAGAGACCAAGAAAGGTGTTGTGACTCCTAAAGAGCTCTTCACACAAGTGTGTAAAAAGTAAGTAGTTGCTTAAAAATGCTCTCAGCACAGACACTTCATATAATCAGTGTATGGACGATTGATTAATTGTCCATTATAGTTTAAATCTATATGGTCTGAACAAGGTGACACGATGGGGGTAGCACAATCGCCTTACAGCAAGAAGGTCGCTGGTTTGAGCCTCAGCTGGGTCAGTTGGCATTTCTGTGTGGAGTTTGCATGTTCTCCCTGTGTTGGCGTGGGTTTCCTCCAGGTGCTCTGGTTTCACCCACATTTTAAAAACTTATGCTATAGGTGAATTGGGTGAACTAAATTGGCAGTAGTGTATGTGTGTGTTTGAATGCAAGAGTGTATGGGTGTGTCCCTGTAGTGTGTTGCGGCTGGAAGGGCATTCGCTGCTTAAAAAAGCCAGAAAAGACTAAAATAAAGGAAAATGGATGAAAGAATTAATATTACAATTAATTTTGAACGGTCATGTGAAAATGAAGAGCAACATTTTACAAATAGATCAGATTCATCTGATTGGCTGTACTGTATTTGTGATACTCTTCTGATTGGTTGTTCACAGAGCTCCACGTTTTAAAGGCTTTCAGCAGCAGGACAGTCAAGAGCTTCTGC
>NC_133190.1:43985000-44000000 GCF_049306965.1 Danio rerio | reverse complement strand
CATGAATGGGAATACATACAAAGTGAACCTAATGCACTTTCTGAAATACATTTTCTTAAAAATAACATTGCTGCCAATTTTTGTGATTGAAATTTATCAGGATTATTTTTTTTTTAAAGAGCTCTGCTGTATTTATTAATTTTCATGATTTCATTTGATTGTCATTTATTTTCATAAACTCCCAAACCCCAGTTAAAAACATTGGAAAGTTAATTGAACATACTGTTAATTTTTTTGTGAATTATTAGTAACTATTATGTTAAATATTGTAAATATCTATTTAATAACAAAGCATTTGCTTTCAGTAAGTGTATAAAACATATCCCGGCCGCTTTCAAATGTGATGAAAATATAATTGATCCCGATACATTTCAAGAACAACATGCACACATTTTATATGTATTTGGCATCATCTAGTTTTTTTTTTCATTGTCTATGATGAATTATGAAGACAAGACTTCATTTTGTATTTATTGTAAGCCTCATATGATTTTTCTCTTGATTCAGGTTGTAAGAAGGCTGTTTACAGAGATGCACTGAAGCAGATGCTGATCTCTGATCCTCCAGTGGTGCTCACCCTCCACCTGAAGAGATTCCAGCAGGTAAAACACCTGACTCCTGCTCTGCCAGATCTCATCACTGATAAATCTGCCATTTAGACCCTTCATCCCGTCATGTATTTTCCTCCAGGTTGCATACAGTGTTTGTAAGGTCAACAGACACGTGCAGTTTCCTCAGATCCTGGATCTCGCTCCATTCTGCTCTTTAAACTGCACGGTGAGCAAATCATCTTTCATTTCATGGCTTCCATCATCCTGCTATTACTCTGAGTAGATCAGTTTGAAGGCCTCATGTTACTGTTCTTAAGAACTAGAGCATTATTTGGTGTGCTTTACGTATTGCAATGTGCTTTGAGGTGGAATTTTTTCCCACGTACTGTATATTATTGTTTTTATTTTCTATCATTCTGCATGGTACAGTGGAGTTCTGATTGGTTGTTTATTCAGTGTGTTCGTTGATTGGCTGAAAACTCCAGCATGTGATGAAAATCTCATGATTTTACTACCTTACCTATTAAAGGCTGAATTAAATTCAGACAATGCAATGCCAAAACTGATCAAAACACATTTGTTGATGTATTTATTTATAATAAACCTTACTATTACCTTAATAAAACCTTAATAATAAGTAATTTGCAATAATAAGTAATGTTAAAGCTGCACAGCTGCATCGTGATAATAGTAGACATGGCACGATAACTGTTTTCAAGGTATACCGTTGTTTGAAAAAGTCAATGTTTTAAAACCGCCAAAATTTTCTGTAAAACATTTCCTGAGGTATGTGTATTTTATTTTTCCAAGTTTTTTTAGTTGCATTATTTTTTTGTTTTTTTTGGACAAAAGTATCTCCCGCAGAAAAAATATCCAAAGGTGCCGTTTTAAATTATAAAGAAATCTGTTTTTTTTAATCAAATGAAGACAGCAGAAGTCAATGATTCATTTGTATTATGTAGCCTGACATGTTTACAGTAACAAAACATTATAAATCTTTCAAAATATAAAACCTGCTGTTTTCAAAGTGGAAAAAGATTTTGTTTTTTTACCCAGACATTTAAAAAGAAGATATTTTAGAGCAGTGAGCACAATACCGTTAAACCGTGATATTTTTATCCAATGTTATCATACCATCAGAATCTTATAACCGGCCCATGCCTAGATAATAGTATGTGTAATATCCATATTGCAGGGAGGTATGATAAATCATCAAAAAATGTGATTAATGCCATGCATTTGCTATTATTTTATGTACAACACATTTGTGTGTTGCATGCAGAGTTTATCCAAATGTAATCAATCAGATGATGCATTACTATTTACAACCGCCTCACCAGTGCTGTGGTGGTGTTCTGCTATTGGCTAAAGAGGCCTAAAGTAGGGCCAGACGTTTTATGCTAATCCTGCGCAGAATTTTGTTAAATATCAGCAGATTTCTGCGGAATGATTTTGGGAGCATCATAACTAAAACCTTAATATATGAACTAAAAAGTAATGCCTTTGTAACTTGTATTTAATGTTTACAATGCAAACAAAGCAAGTCTTCTATTTAATATATCTACTAGAAAGAGACAGAAAATGACTTTATAAACTGTATTGTGAATAAATTATGTTAACATTTACATATTAGTCAATAATATTACTGAAATTAATTAAAAAACTGAAAAAGTATAAATTTACACACATTTACACAAGTAAATAAACAGAATCAATGATGGGCTAAAAATCTGCGGAAATCTGCGTGCGCAGATTCCGTGTGGGCCCAGCCTAAAGGTGAACTCAAAGCCTCAAAGCAGAGCTGAAATACTATCAGGCAGAAGTAGAAATTAGACGAAAATTAAAGACTCAAAATATCTGTCAAATTTTTAAAGTCGTTTAGGGTTAAAAGTCAACATTTTTACTCCTGTTTTCAGTGTGAATGACACTTAATTAGATCAGAAAACACCCCTTAACTATTTATTCAATACACTTTAAATGATTGCAAAAATAGCTAATAATCAATATAGCATTTCTTTAGGGAAATGTCATATTGCAAGGAATATTGCTATCACAATATACTAATCAACCATATTGCATATTAATTAACGTTATGCCTTCTTTTATGAATACGTTTTTGCAAATATTTTATTTATTTTTAATAAATAAAAGGGGGCAGGGTGGGGTACTATGTGTTTTAAAGATATGTAAGTGTATGTGTGCTGAGTGGTATGAAGTCATTTTGTGCATTTCATTAAGGAACACTCACCAACACAATCATCCCAATCAACATAACATAATGAATTCTTTCTAAATAGAGTCATCTTGTGAAATTAGATTCATATATTGCTACATATATTGCAAATAAGAAAAAATTGCAGTGTCAGTTTTTTTCCAATATGATGCACCTTCATAGACAAAGGAAACCATGAAATTGTGTATTGTGTACTTCTTTAAAGCTCTCTTTGTGTTTCAGGGTGTAAAAGAGGGCGAGACGCAGGTGCTGTACAGTCTCTATGGCATAGTGGAACACAGTGGCACCATGCGCTCTGGACACTACACTGCCTATGTTAAATCACGACCCTCCACACACAATTGTGTACAAAACGGGACTGCTGCTGCATGTGAGTATCAGTGCTAAAACAAAGATTTTGATGACCTTTATGAATTTACATAAGCATGTGTTATAGTCTTATTGAAGTGCCTTGAAATGCACAAGATGTTCCGTGTGTTAATTTAATTTCCTCTGAAACAGGAAGTCAGAGCAGGCATATTGAGTGGTCACTTAGAAAAATCGCAATTAGTAAAACTGTGATGATGTGTTTAACTGTCATCAGGATCCTAAAGCCAAAGATTTTTAATATTTAGTTTAAATATTTTAAAAAGATTTTCAAGAATACACATTTACAAAACCCCACAGCCCTGCCAAAAATAGAACATACAATAGTTTACTAGCTGTCAATTACTTCGGTCTGAAATTACAGGTGTTTGGAGAGACATAGTCATAATAATATTAATGATAATAATGGTAATAATAATAAATATAGCTGCAAGCAGCAATTAAGGGGCCAAGCACTTTTGACCAAAAGGTGGCGCTGCTCCAGAAGTTTTTAAGGACTTTCAGGGCATGGGGTTGAAGATGCATACCATGTTTTGTAATGATATGTGAATATGTTGGTAAAATATAGCATTTTTGACCAAAAATCGAAATGGTTGATGCCCAAAATGGCTGACCTGTAAAAATCAGACATCACTCGACTCGACATGCTCTGGCGAATGTAATGAGAGCAGTTTTATCAGTTTCGGACGAAAGGTTGAGAAGTTATAAGCCAAAAAGCAAGTTTTTTGTATCTCCGGACCACTAGGGGGCAGTGCGCCGAAACTCCGCATGTAACCTCAGACCCTAGTTGTCATAACACATACTAAGTTTTTATATACTAATTTTCGCAAGTTCTTCGTAAAATTTGATCGCAAGTTAAACGAAAACGGTTGGTCAAATCAACTTGAATTCCATAACTTTTGGTTGGCATGGTCTGTAGATCATGTGATTCAATTTCGGTGAAAATCGGAGAAACGACCTAGGACAAGTTCGATCAAATAGTTTTTTCGAAAAATTTAAAATAGCACAAAAAAATTCATGATGGAAAATGACATCATAGGGTTTTATATGCTTTTAAATCGGACTGAGCCAAGGAATCAGAGGAAAAAAGAATTTTGATTGTAGCCCATTCGGTTCAAAAGTTATCATGATAAACATACGTGAAAGTTTGGACAAGTGTTGGCGCTAGAGAGTTTGATTTTGAGACTTCGTATTTGGTCTGATTAATGTTGAGACTGGCCTCTATCATTGTGCTAAATTATACAACTTTCCCGCATACGCCTATATGGGCTGCCATTCAAATCCGGCGGAAGAAACGGAAGAAGAAGAACACTAACGAAAGCAATAGGTGCCTACGCACCTATGGTGCTTGGCCCCTAATAAAATAGATAAATAAATAAATACATAAATAAGAAAAACGATAATAAAAAAGTATATATAAACACACATAGACACTTTCCAACCGTGAAAAGATAAATAACAGTAATAATTTATTTGAGGACAGGGAGGGAGGCGTGCCATTTCCTGGAGATTATCGCTTGTTTGCGGGCATTATGAGTCCCACAAATGCATAGAGACTCCCAGAACTTCCAGGAGACTTGGGATGTGTGAATATCACGTTTAACAACTATAGTGAGACACGATCCAGCGGTACCTTAATAAACTGTCCAACCTGCACTGCTCTCTGGAGCTCAGAGGAGTACTTGACAGTGTGTGTCTGTGTGGCTGTGTCTCTGTGTGTGTGTGTGGTCACGTGATGTGCATTTTCAGAGGGCTGTTCAGAAATGCTTGGTAAAACACGATGTGGATCATTTTCGTTCTAAAATGGCAATTTAACACTAAGACGTATTAGAGTAAACGGGGCCTAAGTGAGTATTTTTCGCGAGGGTGTTTGCAACAGGGGCGGGGCGGAGACCCGGTGATGCCGGTTCAGCATCGTGTTGTCTATTGGCCATCGGCGATGGACGATGACATCATCTATTGGCCCAACCCTACTACAGACTGGTGTGAGAGTAGGTGGTGAAATTACAGGAGAAATAACAAAATGGGAGGGTGGCGGGAGATGGGTCTGAAATACGGGAGACTCCAGGAAAAAACAGGAGTGGTGGTGTAGGTATAGCGTCAGCAGCTCATCGGCGATTCTCTCAGATTGTGTCTTTGATCGTTCACACTGTGGGATTGTTACTTGCTTGAATGAGCACCGGTTTGCTAGTGATTTTAGCCATTTGTCAGCAATTTCTCAAAACCTGTTGGCGAGTTAAAATTGGGGATTAAATCATGCAGTCTGAACTTGGCATAAGAATCACAACATCTGTCATATTTTTATTTAATAAGTCAGAGAAATCTCCATTAACTGTTTGTTTTAGCATGTTAGATCATCACATAAAGCACAAAGTGACATTTTCCTCTCGCAGCAGGTGACGCCGAGGCCAGTAAAGGATCCTGGTTTCACATCAGCGACAGCAGCGTCCATCCGGTTCCAGAGGCCAAAGTACAGAGTTCCCAAGCCTACCTCTTATTCTACGAGAAGATCTCATAAAGCTTTGCTAAAACGAGCTACGATCCATACAAAGGGCTGCTGGTGCTTCATTCTGACTGCTGGGAAATCTACATAAAACAATGCAAACAACTGGAAACTTGACATCATGTTATTTGTTTATCAGCTCTTATTCAGGGGAAACTTTTAATACATCTAAACCAGTGATTCCCAACCCTGTTCCTGAAGACACACCAATAGTGCACATTTTCAACCTCTCCCCTACTAAATGGCATCCAAAATATGTACTGTTGGTGTGCCTCTAGGAACAGGGTTGGGAAACACTGATCAAAGTGACATGCAGAACCTAATTGTGATCATTAGGATTTTTTAAAGTTAATAAGGCTCATTTGTGATTTGAAAGTGATTAATTGTTCATATTTCCTACCTCTAGGTCTTGATAATACAGTCTGAAGAGGCTTTGTTGTGGTGCATTTCTCAACATTTATCTCCATATGCTATATGGCAGTGTTTCTCAACCACGTTCCTGGAGGCCCATCAACACTGCATGTTTTGGATGTCTCCTTTGTCTGTCACACCCATTACATGTCTTTCAGTCTCTGCTAATGAGGAGATGATCTGAATCAGGTGTGTTTGGTAAAGGAGACATGGAAAATGTGCAAAGATGGTGATCCTCCACGAACGTGGTTGAGAAACACTGCTATATAGGACTTTGTTGTCAAGTCTGGGAGTCCTTTGAATCAATTAGAGTCAATTTTCACCTCAAAATGATGATAATTAAGCACATTTTCCAACAATGTTCATTGCTCTTATGCAAATAATCTTTTATTAATATGAATTTAATGCTGCAAATTATCATGGACACATTTTTAATAATTATATTATGTAAACACAAACAATGCCAAGTGAATTTGAGTTTAGAAATGCAAATAAACATTAGGTTAAATAATAAAAGGTAAATGTACTTTTTGTTTAATTTTGGGAAGAAATATGAACATAAATATGACCAATACATCCATTTAAATTTCTAAAAATGTCTAAAATGTATGTATTTTTCCTCCAGAATATCGTTACAACTTTATATTGCAATAAATATCTTGTCCTCATATAATGGCGTCGTGTTCGTGTCAGAAAATTTCTTGACGACATTTTAAAAAACGCCAAAGATGTCAAAGATAAATTCTGTGTAATAGACTTTTTAGAGAAACAGAATATTATTGGGAGGAAGCAGCACCATGCTTTAGTGTCTTATGATGGAATAGTTCATCCACAAGATGGCGCTTGGTGGCTCAGAAATCTCAACATTCCATTGCGCCGCATTCATTTGAAAAAAGAGACGTTTAATGAAGTAAGAATTTGTCGATTGAATACACAAAAGGTTGAACTTCCAAGTAGATTATTACAAATACGATCCATTACATGCTGTTAAAATGGTAAAACATAATTTATCTTTGTAAATCACTAACAGTGATTAGTCCAGCTTGTCTGCGTTGATAAAAGTAACACAGATCACGTGATAAATCCGTCATTTTACAAATAGTATAACAAATAGTTTACACGATATTAAAGATTTTAAAAGCATTTGAATGCTTTTAAAATAAAAATCACACCCTGAAACACACAAAGAATTAAATATTTAATTTGTATATAAACACCTGACCAATCAGAGAGAGCTTCCGGGCCACTATATTTTGCTTTGCTCTTCATTTGGTTTTGCCGCTCTAGTTTCGTGTTATTTTGCTGTGGCGGTCTGGCGGGAGTTTAGAACAGAGCCCGAGAGGGGGCGGTCTCCACGGTAACCATTTAAGCCGGAAGCTGCTGGGTACTCTCCAGCTAAGCAACAATAACAGATAAAAACAAACGGAATCACTCTAAAATTTGTACTAAAATAAGCACATTCCGTTTATCGTCTCAGCATGTGACGGAAATCCAGATATTTATTAAAGCGAAGATTGACCGGCAGGTACCGGTGAGTCTGTGCGTGTGCACTGATTTATGTTTTGCCGTTTATAATATCAGATGACCTGACGAGTTTCTTTTTGCTAACCAAAGCTAAAATCATAATGTTGATGCTCAATTAGTAAGAGTTAATGATGATTATAATAACAATTTCAACATGTATCTCAAAATCTGTCTGCCTGTCAATTTTTATTCTGCCTGCCTGTCATGTTTTCTGCCTCAATGTGTTTCCTGCTCATGTCTATCTATCTATCTATCTATCTATCTATCTATCTATCTATCTATCTATCTATCTATCTGTCTGTCTGTCTGTCTGTCTGTCTGTCTGTCTGTCTGTCTGTCTGTCTGTCTGTGTGCCACTATCTATCTATTTGTCTGTCTCTGTCTGTCTGTCTGTCTGTTTGTCTGTCCATCCGTCCGTCTCTATCTGTCTGTCTGTGTGCCACTATCTATCTATTTGTCTGTCTGTCTCTGTCTCTGTCTGTCTGTTTGTTTGTCTGTCCGTCCGTCCGTCTCTGTCTGTCTGTCTGTCTGTCTGTGTGCCACTATATATCTATTTGTCTGTCTGTCTGTCTGTCTATCTATCTATCTATCTATCTATCTATCTATCTATCTATCTATCTATCTATCTATCTATCTATCTATCTATCTATCTATCTATCTGTCTGTCTGTCTGTCTGTCTGTCTGTCTGTCTGTCTGTCTGTCTGTGTGCCACTATCTGTCTGTGTCTGTCTGTCCGTCCGTCCGTCCGTCTCTATCTATCTGTCTGTCTTTCTGAGTGTCTGTGTGGGCCTGTCTGTCTGTATATCTGTCTGCCTTTCTGTCTGTCTGTCTGTCTGTCTGTATGTGTGCCTCTGTCTGTCCGTCCGTCCGTCCGTCTATATCTATCTGTCTGTCTGTCTGGCTGGCTGGCTGTCTGTGTGGGCCTGTCTGTCTGTATATCTGTCTGCCTTTCTGTCTGTCTGTGTGCCTCTGTCTGTCTGTTTGTCCGTCCGTCCGTCCATCTGTCCGTCTCTATCTATCTATCTATCTATCTATCTATCTATCTATCTATCTATCTATCTATCTATCTATCTATCTATCTGTCTGTCTGTCTGTCTGTCTGTCTGTCTGTCTGTCTGTCTGTCTGTGTGCCACTATCTATCTATTTGTCTGTCTGTCTGTCCGTCCGTCCGTCCTTCTGTCCGTCCGTCCGTCTCTATCTATCTGTCTGGCTGTCTGTCATTATCTGTCTGTCTGTCTATCTATCTGTCTGTCTGTCTGTCTGTCTGTCTGAGTGTCTGTGTGGGCCTGTCTGTCTGTATATCTGTCTGCCTTTCTGTCTGTCTATGTCTGTCTGTCTGTCTGTATGTGTGCCTCTGTCTGTCTCTATCTATCTATCTATCTATCTATCTATCTGTCTGTCTGTCTGTCTGTCTGTCTGTCTGTCTGTCTGTCTGTATGTCTGTATATCTGCCTATCTGTCTATCTATTGTTCTTTCTGTCTATCATTTCATCCATATATTTTTTCCAGTCTGTCTATCTGTCTGTCCATCCGTCCATATCTTTTTTTCCTGTCTAACTTGTGTGTCTATCTCTCTGTGTGTCAGTGTGTCTGTCTGTCCATCTGTGTGTCCAGCGATGTCCAGGTCAGTGGTGTGTCCAGTAAGTGTCTCGGCGGCGGCTCCAGAGTCTCTGTCTGTCCTCCAGAGGCGTCTCCAGACAGCAGAGCAGCAGACAGAGGAGCTGGTGAGGACTCTGGGCAGCTTGGGAGCATCTGCAGATCAGCAGCATCTCCAGAACTCTGTAGGAACCCGTCCCATCAGTCCTGTGAACATTCAGCGGGCCCCGAGCGCCACAGGAGAGAGTTTGCTCTGGAGACAGTGTGAGACGCTGGTCGCTCGTGTGTGCAGATTGGAGAGTGTTTTACATGCTCTCAAACTCACGGCCTTCCGTCTGGAGACAGAGAGACAGCTCAACCCATCTCACCCTGGTCAGTGCTTTTCGATGATAGTTTTGCATGTCTTAAATTGTGCAAATTCATTTTGAGGTAGCACTTTACAATGGAGCTTTTTCACATATCTGGGTTTTACAGCAGCAGAAGTCATCATAGTTGATAAACTAATGGCCCATTTTCACTGAACAGTACGGTACCGGTCGGTACCGGTTATCAGGTTTGCATTTCCATTGCCAAAAGGATACCAAAAGAAGGTTGCAGTCTGCCCCTTTCACACAGTGATACCGGTAAATATCTGGAAAATTTCCGGAACGACTTTACTGGTATATTCAAAAAAGCGCTGTTCACACAGGCGAGGACGTTATGGAAATTTTCCGGAAAAGAGTATTCACACATCCATTCCAAAATACCGGTAAATTCTGACATCATTCACCACAAATGAGCTTTAAACAGCTACGCTTGTATTTGTAAACATTTGACTAAATTACAAACTCTGTGGATGATCAATATTGTGAACAACTTTCGCAGGATCACTTTCGTATGTCGAGATGTTCATAATATGTGCGTGTGCAGGCGCTCCCAGGCTGTTTCACAGGCACACGCAAAGCTTGAAGGTAAACAAACAACGGCTTATCATAAGCATCTCATCGATGATTATTTACACAGTTGACATTAAGAAGAACATATAAACGTGATCTGACTAACTTCTAGCAGCTAAATGTGTCTGGAAAAATATTCAAAGGGTTTTATTCTCATAAACCGCGCGGACGTGAATGCGTCTGACTGTTGTGATTGGCTAAAGCAGACGTCACACGTCAGCACGTTCTAGACAAGCACGCGCTTATTACGGCAATCTTCCTTCTGCATTCACACAGCGCAGCATTCCGGCAAATTGCCGGTAATGTTACAACTTTTCTTTCCGGAAAATAGCCAGAACAAATTTACCGGTATTTTCAAAAAGGACCTGTTCACACATACAACCTTTCCGGAAAATTGCCGGTAATTTTCCGGAAAGGTCTGTATGTGTGAAAGGGGCTAATGTCATTCTCGCTCTAGGAAATGTCTACAGCAGGGGTCACCAACCTTTTGGAGTCTGAGAGCTACTTCTTGGGTACCGATTAGTATGAAGGGCTACCAGTTATTAAATAACACATTTTTCTCAATTTACTTTTAATTATATGTTATTATTAATAATTAATAATATTCATCTTTGTGAAGACTTTGATCATGTTAATGATTTCTCACAGTAGTTGTCAACAATGATTTAACAAGTTAGATAGATATCAATATGCAACACTTCATTTGTCTGAAATTGTTTTTAAAGTTTTTTTTAAAATATAACTTAAAGTAATTTTCAAATTTACACCAATGCAAGTGTGATTTAAAAAATAATACCTATAAAATATTAGTTGCAGCTTACTCATGTGTGGTGCTATGGTGAGCTATTTTTAGAACAGGGCCCGCGGGCAACTCATGTGAACCTGGCGGGTTACCATGTTGGTGACCCCTGGTCTACAGTAAAGCTCATATATCATATAAGAAGCTCTTCTCACAAAACAGACACCTTATGCACATAAATACTTGTGTATAAATGTTAATTACTAACTTTTCTATGAACATGGTTTGATTATAACTGCAAATCAATGATAGTGTGAAATAGCCTACTGTAACGTCTGCAATTAAAATAAAATAAATGAATAAATAAATGAAACATATGAGCACATACAGACCCTTACATTTTCCGATAGGGTACCAATTACAGAAAAACTACACACAGCGTACATTTAGTCCTTATTTGAGTTCAAAAACACGTGCAAACCTCTCATCTGTATCTTTAATCTTCACCAGCACATGTGGCCTCTGTTATTGAGTAATTCCATCATTCCGAGTTCATAATGTTCCAAAAGGCGATGATTATTGTCAAACATGGAAGGTTGTTCATGTTTTAGGTTGCTGAAAGAATAATTTGCTCCTTTGTTTTTTTTTTTTTTTTCGGGTTCTTCTTTGTGTTTTTGTGCGTCACTCTGGCGTTTGTCCATTTCTGAAAGAATCAGATGTCAGAAGCACTTTAATAATCACTCGCACATTATTATCATCATCTCAAGAAGTTTGTTATTTCAAATATATACGATGACTCGCGCATATGAGAAAGCGAAACTGCTCATGCTTTAGACAGCCTTGTAAACGACTACGGGGCAATACTTTTTGGCCTTGTGGCTGTTCATCAAGACAATGACAAGGTTTGTTTGAGCTCGGATCGACCATGGCTTATTATTATATGTACAGTTGAAGTCAGAATTATTAGCCTCTCTTTAATTTTTTTTATTATTATTATTATTTTTTTTTTCTAAATTATGTTAAACAGGGCAAGGAAATTTTCACAGATGTCTGATAATATTTTTTTTTTGTCTGGAGAAAGTCATTGTTTTATTTTGGCTAGAATAAAATCAGTTTTTATTTTTTTAAGCCATTTTACGGTCAAAATTATTAGCCCCTTTTAGCTAAATATTTTTTTATATATAACATTCATTATAAAATGACTTGCCTAATTACCCTAACCTGCCTAGTAAACCTAATTAACCTAGTTAAGCCTTTTAAATGTCACTTTAAGCTGTATAGAAGTGTCTTGAAAAATATCTAGTCAAATATTATTTACTGTCATCATGGTAAAGATAAAATAAATCAGTTATTAGAGATGAGTTATTGAAAGTATTATGATTAGAAATGTGTTGAAAAAATATTCCCTCCGTTAAACAGTAATTAGGAAAAAATAAACGGAGGCTAATAATTCAGGGTGGCTAATAATTCTGATTTTACCTGTATATTACAGTGTAATGTCTCTGCTGTGTATTTAAAATAACGCCTCTTTTGTTTTCATTCTCCTGCCTTTTAGTACACTTTTGTTGTACTAGGTACCCTTTGGAAAAAAAGTGGTACTTCTTGTCTGTTAAAGCGATACTTCTTGATACAGACACTAGCATATGTCTGCAGAGTTCCACTCAGTGGAAGCGGGCCATTAGAGCGCAGTGAATTGAAAAGTACAACTAATACCTTTTTTACAATCCTATTTGCTGAAATAATAAAAGGAAAAACTTCATGATGACATTATCAAGACTTTCAGAAAAATGAAAAAGTTAGTGTGAGACTTTAGAAATTAAGTCAAGAAATGACATCAAATGTACTGTCCTGCCCCATAGAGGCTGTATTATAAACCTTACATAAGCAGTAATTAGTTTTTTGTAATTTCATGTAAAGATAATAAAATACATACAAATGCTCATACATTTTACATTTTAAATATTAAAAACTTCAACTTCAAGGATTTAAGATGCTGGTGAGGGTCATGAAGCCACCCTCTATCAGTTCAAGGCTCCCTCAGAAGGTGAGGTGATCATTGTCATTTTTCTGTTGTTGTGCAAGAAATAGAAGCTGTTTCTAATTTATCAATTCAAGGTGTTGGTTTGAACAAAAACTCCTTTTAATATTAAACATATTCCTTCTGTCGCATGCTGTTGCTTTTATTTAGAACAGGACTTAAATCAGCCTTTCGTCTTGAGACTCGCTCCTGGTGGTCATCAATCTGGCAACCTGCGCTTGCACTTGTTTTAATCCAGGAATGCAATACCTAGTTCAACCACTGTCAAACTTACTCTCTGCACCTTTGAAGTATGCATATTGATTTATATTAGTGTACATGCAACCCAAATTAGACCTAAAATTTGAGAAAAAAAAGTAAAAAAAAAAAAATATATATATATATATATAAATGCATTTAATTTCAAGTTTGAATATAATATTTGTGTATGTTTTCTCATAGTAGTAAACTACTTAGTTGTTCAAAACTTCATCATAAATGGATTATTATTGCATAAATATATTGCCTTGCCATAATATCTCCACACCCCTGAAATATACAAAATATTAAAATCATTACTGAACAAAAATATAGCACATGTTGACTTTAAAAGGGGCATTTTGACTGCCACATGAGCAGCACCAAAAAGTTTCAAGTATGTACTTTAATAAATCCATAGATTATGGCACAATACACACACAACACACAAAAGCACACATTTGATTTTTATCAATATCATTGTGTGTTTGAGAGTTTAGGGGAAGAATATAGTTTGTACAGTATAAAAATCATAATGTTCATGGGACGTCCCTTTAGCTGCATGTGTAAGTGAGTGTGGGATTTCTTTTCTTGTTCAGTCTGCATGAATCAGTGTTCGCAGCAGGAGTGTGTATGTAGCAAAGTAATGTTCTGTGTGTGTGCAGCCGGTCTGCAGGAGCGGTTAATCAGCCTGCAGGAGCAGCATGAACGGGAGCAGCGCGCGTCTCTGCTGGAGCTGCTGCGTTTACAGGATGAGCTGCAGCAGACCCGAGAGGACAGACAGGAGGCGCAGCGGGAGGTGATCCGTCTCACAGAGGCGCTGGAGAACACCATGTCCTCTCAAGTAATATTGCTTATAGGCTTGTAATAATTGGGAGACTTTGTGAAATGTATTTTTTGTTTTAGTGTTAGGTTATCACATAATAGGATTATTTAAATGAACAAAAGGCTATCATATACAGTTGAAGTAAGAGTTAATTGCCCTCCTGAATTATTAGCCCCCCTTATATATTTTTCCCCCAATTTCTGTTTAATGACGAGTAGATTTTTAAACGCATTTCTAAAAATAATAGGTTTAATAACTCATTTAAAAAAACTGATTTATTTTATCTTTGTAATGATGACTGTACAGAATATTTGACTATATTTTTTCAAGATACTAGTATTCAGCTTAAAGGGAAATTTAAAGGCTTAACTGTGTTAATTAGGCAAGTTAGGCTAATTAGGCAAACCATTGTATAACAGTGAAAATACTGTAAAAAAATTCCTTGCTCTGTTAAACATCATTTACAAAATATTTAAAAAAGAAAAAAACAATTCACAGGAGGGATAATCATTTTGGCTTTATATCACAAGGCTGCAAATAATTGATCAAAAATATTTTAATACTGTAACATACAATCACATATATATTAAAATGTGTGACCCTGGACCTCAAATATTCCGCATTAATATATCTTTGGCAATAACCAAATACACTGTAGGGGTCAAAATGATTTTTTTTTTTTTTATGCCAAAAACTTTAACAAATTAGGAAAAAAACCTGTTCTATTAAAATATTGTGTACACACTACTGTACTTATATCAATATTATTTTTGTTTAGTAATATGCAATGCCAAGAACTTAATTTGGACTTTAAGAGTGATTTTATTATTAATTATATTTTTCTGAACCCTCAGATTAAAGATTTTTTTAAAAGTTTTATTTTTTGGCCAATATTGTCCTGTCCTAATAAATCAATGGAATCTTATTTAAAACGTTTTTATTCAACTTTCAGATGTTTTATAAATCTCAATTTATTTTATTATAAATCATTTAATATTCATATATGTTATACATATATATATATATATATATATATATA
>NC_133190.1:43837500-43980000 GCF_049306965.1 Danio rerio | reverse complement strand
AGTTTGGCTAACTCAAGTGTTTTGTTTCCTCTCAGGAGTGAAAGAGATTCTAATATCACAGCTGACCAAAGAGATCAAGGTAGGAGAACACATGAGAGGCAGATACTGACAGCGTTAATGAGACGTGTAATGATGTTTGCGTGTGTGTGTGTTCAGTGTGTGAAGACGGTTCTGCAGAAACAGCAGCAGGAGAACAGCAGACTCATCAGAGACGGACGAGACCTCCGAGCAGCTGCAGATCAAGTGCAGGTATGCAAACACACACACATGCAATCTGTTTGGTGTTGTATAATTATGTTAGTTCGACAAAACCAATATGCTGTGCAAATCTGAATTAGACTTTCTCAAATTAGTTTGGTGATGTTCATGTTTGAGAGTAGAAAACTGTAATAAAAGTTACCATCTAATTATCGTGAAAATATGATGGAATTTCCTGAGTTATAAAAAATGTTTTTTTTGTTTAATTTTTTTAGTTTTGGTAAATGTTCTTATTAAAATAATTTTTAAAAACAGTTTTTTTTGGTGAATTATTTAAGATTTTTCTCGACGTTTTAATGGAAGCATTATGAAATCTGCATGATATTTTCTGTTTCAGTGTTTTAAAGTTGCATTGCTCACAGGAAAATATACTACAGTAAAAGTGACATTTTTTTGCTTAGTTCCTGTTAAAAAAAAGTTACATACAATATTTAAATTATTATTGAGTATTATTTTATTAAAAAGAGGAATTTTTGCTTTAGTAACACTAGTTATTGTGTTAAAGTGCTTAATAAAAATTGATAAAAAATATCAACAAACTTATTTTTGTTTACTGCAAATACATTTGAGGATTTGAAAGACAAGAATGGGCGAGGCAGTGGCGCAGTAGGTATTGCTGTCGCCTTACAGCAAGAAGGTCGCTGGTTCGAACCTCGGCTCTGTTGGCGTTTCTGTGTGGAGTTTGCATGTTCTCCTTGCCTTCGCGTGGGTTTCCTCCGGGTGCTCCGGTTTCCCCCACAGTCCAAAGAAATGCGGTATAGGTGAATTGGGTAGGCTAAATTGTCCGTAGTGCATGAGTGTGTGTGTGAATGTTTCCCAGAGATGGGTTGCGGCTGGAAGGACATCCGCTGCGTAAAAACTTGCTGGATAAGTTGGTGGTTCATTCCGCTGTGGCAACCCCGGAATAATAAAGGGACTAACCCGACAAGAAAGTGAATGAATGAATGAATGAAAGACAAGAATGAGTGATAACAGATTAATGCTGTGTTCACACCAGACACACGGATAAGCCGTGTCTGAGTCCACTAGATCTTTTCAGAGGTGCATCCAGCTCTGTGAGCTCATAAACTCCTCCAGAAACTTAACCCCTGGATGATGGAGGCATTCAGCGGTGCTTCTGACTGAGTTTGATGAACTGGTGTCGGCTGGAGGATTTCCTCCGGGTCACCAACAACAGGCGCTATGTCACAATCACGCCCCCACAAGAGCAAGCTCCTGATTGGATAATACGGCGCAAATGTCCGTTTAAGTTCAGATTTTTGAACTCGAGTGATTTGCGTAAAATGTGCGTTAAGCTCAGTTTGTGATGCGCTATTCGTGCATATCGTGCCATTCGTGCCGTGTCATTCGCACGTATCGCGGCGCAGTATGTCTGTTTGTGCGTTTGGATTGACTTAACATGTAAATCACTCACGCTTGATGCTCCTTCCGCATCTGGTGTGAACACAGTATAAAGCTTTAAAAGGCAAATAAATAATATCATACAGATGATTTGTTTGCTAAACTCACTCAATTAATTGAAAATTGGCTGAAATGTGTTTATAGCTAAATCACTAATAACATTTGTTTCTGACCTGCTGTATCCACACAACCAGCTTTGTCAAAAAACAAGTTTTCATTGAGAGGTTCCTTATGCTGTAAAAATGTTTGTGCGTGTTAAAAATGAAGTTTTTATTATATATTTTTTTCAGGTTTTAAATGAAAAGTTAGAGGTTCAATGTTCAGAACTGAGCTCTGCACTTCACGCATTAACTCAGGAAAATGCCAAACTACAGTCTGAATACCAGAACAACATCAAGGTACAGTATTTTCATTCATTCATTCGCTTTCTTTTGGCTTAGTCCCTTTAATAATCTGGGGTCTGCCACAGCTGAATGAACTGCCAACTTATCCAGCATATGTTTTACACAGCGGATGCCCTTCTAGCTGCAGCTGATGACTGGGAAACACCCATACACTCTCATTCACACACATACACTACGGACAAATTTAGCTTACCCAATTTACCAGTACTGCATGTCTTCGGACTGTCGGGGAAACCCACTAGAACACAGGGAGAACATGCAAACTCCACACAGAAATGCCAACTGACCCAGCCGAGGCGTGAACCAGCGACCGTGCTGTGAGGTGACAGTGCTACCTACTGTACTTTCCAGATTTGCATATTCTTATTGCCAAAACCTTTTTATTTAAGCTGAACCAGATTTATTATCATTTACTGACTGGAGAAATTATTCAATAAAACAACATTAGTTCAGTGTATAAAATATGAAAGCAAAAGATAATAATTAATATAATTAAGAACAGCAATTACAATAAGGTTGTATAAGTTAATGTTCATGTATTTCACTAACATGAACAAAACATTTTTTTATTACAGTATTTTTTAATCTTTGCTAATGTTAGGTAATCTAATGCAGTTGTTTATTGTTAGTTTATGGTAACTGATGTAAATGAGCACAACATTGCAATATTAATAATGCATCAGTAAATGTTGAACGAGGATTGTTGTTAGAAGTATTGTTCTGTATGAGTTCTGTATATGTTAGTAAATATATTTAAGTGGACCTGTTATGCAAAAATCACTTTTATAAGGTTTTTTTTAACAATTTTGTGGCAAAAATCTGTGAATATAATCAGCTGCTAATAGTAATTATTTCTAATTGATAAAAACTGTCTGCAGAAACACTTTGATTGACATTCTCTCTTTTTATGTGTCATCAGAGAGAAAGCCCCGCCCATTAGTGACCATCTCTCTCTCATTAGCATATTACATTAGTCTTGTTTTTAGTCTGCCACTATGCTAACATGTTGGTATTTGTAGCTCCGCCCTCTTTTAAAAAGTGCTCAATCTCATTACAATTTAAAGTGACGGTCACCAAAATGGCACAGTTAGGATTAAAGTCTAAAAGGGTCAGTATCACAGAGTTATAAAACAGTATTTGTGTGGTATTTTGAGATGAAACTTCATATACACTCTCTAGGGCACAGGTGTCAAACTCCGTTCCAAAAGGGCCGCAGCTCTGCACAGTTTAGGTCCAACTCTAATTAAACACACCTGATCAAACTTATTGAGTCCTTCAGGCTTGTTTGAAACCTACAGGTAAATGTGTTGGAGCAGGGTTGGAACTAAACTGTGCAGGGCTTCGACTCTCCAGGAATTAAGTTTGACACCCCTGCTCTAGGGTCATCAGAGACTTATTTTACATTTAGTCAAAAGGGGCATAATAGGTCCCCTTTAACTAATGAAACCTTATTGTCAAGTGTGACTGTGTAAAGGCAAAGTTTCTTTAAGGCAAGTCATTTCACTCGGCGGCCATCTTTGAAACACCTCTAAGGCAGTATGCTCAGGAATTCTGTCTGAATGGTGAAACATCAAATTCACCAAAACTGCTTGCCAAGCTGATGATTGAATTTCCTATTAGGAATCACCAATGAGATTAAACAACATCTGTCCATTTAGTTTCATTTCTAAACCTCCAAATCACACAAAATCTGCAAAAACTCACGTCTAGTCCGAGCCCCTCCCCCAGAGTATCGTCAGTTTTTATTGATCGATGATTGATTGGCTCCTGTACTAGAAGGCGGGCTTTTTTTTAACCTTATAGCGATCGATGATTGGCTACTGTTCTAGTAGATTGGGCTTTATTTACATTATTGACAGTTATTCTTTTCCCCCATTTAAAAAGAAACGAGTCACATGCCTTGTGTATTCTATAGTCCTTGGTAAAGGTTAAAAATGGCAGTTTGCTTTGAACAAAGTTGATCAATGAAAGTTTTACATTTTTTCTAATTGTTCAGGCAGAGCGGGATCGTGTATCTAAACACCTCAAGGAGCAGGATCTGCTTTTAGACACAGCCAGGAGGAACATCCAGGCTGAACTACAGAGAGCCATAACAGAGAAACTCTCCCTGCAGAAAGAGCTGTGAGTCACACGCACACCTTTACTACTGCAGATCACACACAGCTGGAGGATCACGACCCACAGCAGGCCAGAGACAAACACTTCCTACAACACATGTTGATCCAAACAGACGCTGTATCCAAGCAGGATTTGGGCTAAAGTTCATGCCACCTGTAGATTATGCAGATGGAAACATGTTGCTCATCTTTAAAAACACGGCACAAAACTACACTGAATACTTGATAAAAACAGTCTGTAGAAACACTTTGATTGACATTCTCCTTTTGTACGTGTCTTCAGAGAGGGAAAGCCCCGCTCATTAGAGACCATCTCTCCCTCATCAGCATAGGACGTTATTCTTGGTTTTGAATCTGCCTCTGAGGCATTTGTAACTCCGCCCTCTTTTAAAAAGAGCACAATCTCATTTGAATTTAAAGCGATAGTCACCAAAATGGCACAATTAGAATCAAAGCCTAAAAGGGGCAGTTTCAAAAAAAAAACTTACTGGATAAGTTGGCGGTTCATTTCGCTGTGGCGACCCCGGATTAATAAAGGGACTAAGCCGACAAGAAAATGAATGAATGAAAAGGATTATGACTTTCAATAGTATTACAGCATAATAATATGAGTATTACTGTGAGTGTTTATTAATGCTGTTTGTTGTTCACTTTTAGCATCTGACAGAGTATTTGGAGCTGGAAACTGATAAATGTGATGATAGATTTAACAAAGCGGATTGTGTTTTAAAGGGAGACGCTGAAGGTGGAACATTCCAGACTGCAGCAGAGTTCTGTGTTTTCCCAAGAAACAGCTGTCAATCATCTGCAGATGCTGGAACAGACCATTGAGAGGCTGAAGGGGGAGATCGGCAGTGCTGTGAGAGATGGAGAGATGCTGAGAGAGGAGAGAGATCACATACACAGTCAAGTGAGTCCAGTGGATATTTTTACTGACAATAATAAAACATGGGAATGGAAAAATTTTGAGACAAATTTAAAAAAAACAGTTTCTGTTTATTTGTATGGTTCCATTTAACTAATTAAACAAGACAATATTTTTTAAATCTCAGTGATGCTGAAATAAAACTGCTTCAGCACTACCATTAAGATGTTTATTTCACATGTTGCTGTTAACAGTTTTACATTTTAACAGTAAAAACACAGTACATCACAATCAAATATGAGCCATTATTTTAATATACTTCTGTTTTCCGATCTCAGATGAGCTCTGCAGTCTGTTTGCTTGAAAAGGAGAAGAACATCCTAGAAACACAGCTGACAGAAATCAAGGTACATCTGACCAGATATGTGGTCATTTTCACTAGTGCATTCAATAAATTTAAGTTTCTTTTTCATTTCCCTAATTTTTTATTTCTTTTTTTTATTAAGCATATACTCAAATAACAGTAAGAACATGACATGTAAACAGGGTATCAGCAGGGTCTTAAAAAGTATTTAAATGTCTTAAATTTCAAAAACTAAATTTTAGTTTTTAGTTAGAGTCTTAAAGGTGAAGTAGTGGCGCAGTAGGTATTGCTGTTGCCTCACAGCAAGAAGTTCGCTGGTTCGATTCTCGGCTCAGTTGGCCTTTCTGTGTGAAGTTTGCATGTTCTCCCTGCGTTCGCGTGGGTTTCCTCCGGGTGCGCCGGTTTCCCCCACAGTCCAAAGACATGTGGTACAGGTGAATTGGGTAGGCTAAATTGTCCATAGTGTATGAGTGTGTGTGAGTGAGTGTTTGTGGATGTTTCCCAGGCATGGGTTGCAGCTGGAAGGGCATCCGCTGCGTAAAAAAAAAACGCTGGATAAGTTGGCAGTTCATTCCGCTGTGGCGATCCCAGATTAATAAAGGGACCAAGTCGACAAGAAAATGAATGAAAGTCTTAAATTCACTGAAATAGTGTGTTGTAGGTCTTAATCAATTTAAACAGGTCTCAATTTTCTATGTCCATGTAAAGCTACCCAATCAGACAAACACCCATCCAAACACTGTCATTCCATCTCAATAAAAAAAGTTTTAACAAATGTTTGTTTACCAACTCTATTTATATTTTCTATTATGAAACATATGGTTTAATTATCTTCCTTACAATAACATTTGTTTTTAACTGTGCCATTAGAAAAACTTCTTAATATTTAGCCTTGTTTAAGTCTGAAATTTCATTCATAATGGACCTTAAAAAAGGTCTTAATGTCTTAAATTTGACTTGGTAAAAGCTGTAGAAACCCTGTGTGAAATATATAGTATAATCTGTTGGTTTTATACATACAGAATAATAATGGACTACAGTTATGTAAACAACCATAATATTACTCTCATCACAACCTAAATCGACCCCACAAACATTAAAAAAAAAATTAAAAAGAATAAAATAAAGTAAATAATAATATAAAAAAATTCACTTTAATTAATAAAATAATAATTATAAAAAGGGCCTGGGGTGAATTTCAATTTCTACACTGATTTTTATTTCTTCTGGATATAAAATGGAGCTATTTTCTCTTACCTACTAATAATAACCTTTATTTAACCAGGTAAGTCAGTTGAGAACCAGTTCTCATTTACAATGATGACCTGGCCAAGAGGCAACATAAAAAGCAGATACGAAGCAGCAGGGACACCATACAATAGCAATTTCACAGATGCAGATAATAACATAATATAAATAATAACATATAAAAAAGAAAAATTAAAAACAGGCACAGTGATCTCGTACTATTAACTGGATTAAATTTGTAAAGGATGATAGTGGAATAAAAGAATAAAATTGTTGAGCTTTAAGGTCTGCTGCAGATGATTTCAAGCATCAGCTGCAGAAAACTGAAAAGAGTAGTGCAAACTTTGGGTAAGCAAAGGTTAATAAAACTACTAGAGCACAGATTTCAACATGTTTTCTGAATAATAAGAAATGACTGATAATACACTCACAGGCCACTTTATTAGGTACACCTTACTATTACAGGGTTGGACCTCCTTTTGCCTTCAGAACTGCCTTAATCCTTTGTGGCATAGATTCAACAAGGTCCTGGAAATATTCCTCAGAGATCTTGATCCATATTGACATGATCGCATCACGCAGCTGCTGCAGATTTGTCAGCTACACATTCATGAAGGGAATCTCCCGTTCCACCACATCCTAAAGGTGCTCTATTGGACTGAGATCGGCTGACTGTGGAGGCCATTTGAGTACAGTGAACTCATTGTAATGTTCAAGAAACCAGTGCTAGATGATTCGCGCTTCATGACATGGCACGTTATCCTGCTGGAAGATGGATACATTGTGGTCATAAAGGGATGGATATGGTACCAACAACCATACCACGTTCAAAGTCACTTAAATCACCTTTCTTCTCCATTGTCTTGACCATGTCTACATGCCTAAATGTATTGAGTTGCTGCCATGTCATTCGCTTGTAAGAAAATTGCCTTAACGAGCAGTTGTACCTAATAAAGTGGCCGGTGAGTTTATATTTTAACCCAAATCAACCCCAGAAAAATTTAAAGAAAAAAGATATATAGAAAAAATATATAATAATAATAACAGGGGGGGGGGGTGAATTTCAATGCATACACTGATTTTTATTTCTTCTGGATATAAAATGGAGTTATTTTTGCATATAAACTGACTTTTATGATTGAAATGCTACACCAGCAAACACCATAAACATGCTTTTCCCCTGTGATTGACAGGCGGAGTTGACCACGGTGAACTCAGCACTGCAGAAACAGACGGAGGAGAACAAGGAGCTGATGGAGAGCCTGGCAGCCATGGAGCATCAGCAGGTTTGAGATCAAAAGATCAGATGCACGTCAAGAAAGAAAAAGCTTGTAAATCTGCTTCTCTCTCGCTGTCAGGTCACTCATCGTCAGGTTGAACAGATGCTCTGGGAGATGACGGATGGCAAGAACAAACTGGCCTACGAGAAGGGCAAGTTGCAGGTCTGTTTGTGTGTGGATTTGTCGCACATATTTTGCACAGCATGACAGTCAACATGTTGCAGAAACACTTCAGACTTCAAGTAAACAGACTGTTTGTGTGTGGGTTTGTGTGTGCGTTTACTCAGGCACGTGTGCAGCAGATGGCCGCTGAACTGAAGACATTGAAAGCAGAATGTGCTCAACACTGTCAGACCAAAACTGCACTGGAGAACAGTTACACGCAGGTAAAACACACACACACGCACTTGTGCAGCATCTTTTTTTGGGACTTCCCAAAGAGGTAATGATTTATATACTGTACTAACTGTACATTAAATCATTCATTCATTCATTTTTCTTTGGCTTTAGTCTCAATTTGAGAGGTTTCCACAGAAGCATGAACCACCAACTATTCTAGCATATGTTTTACGCAGCGGATGCCCTTCCAGCCACAAACCAACACTTGGAAACACCCATACACTCTCTCATTCACACACTAATTTGGGCCAATTTAGTTCATTCAATTCACCTGTAGCGCATGTCTTTTGGGGGAAACCAGAGCACCAGGAGGAAGCCCACGCCAACACAGGGAGAACATGCAAACTCCGCACAGAAATATCAACTGACCCAGCCTGGACTCGAACCAGCGATCTTCTTGCTGTGAGGTGACAGTGCTAACCACTGAGCCACCATGCTGCACCTCTCTGCATTTTTCTTAATACTTTTGTGCAACATTTATGAGCTGTTTTCATAATATGGACTAAATAAATGTCTCACAACGTTACTATACTTGTGGGGACATTTGTGGAGACCGAAAAAAGGCACACAGATACACACAGATAGACTTGTTCCTACTTCCCTGTGGGGACTCTCGTAGACGTAATGATGTTTTTATTATACTTACAGTATATTCTATCCCCCAACCCTACCCCTAAACCTGTGTGATTTGTAAGCATGTTTACCTCAGTTTAAGTCACCACTGGGATATAAAAACAAGAACTGACACACACACGCTTCTCTAAGTAACTAACAAAACTTCTCGCTAAGGTGTTTGTGTGTGAAATTGAAAATGATATGCAGAATAATAGGGTGGCGGGGTGGCTCAGTGGTTAGCACTGTCGCTACACAGCAAGTAGGTCTTTGGTTCGAGTCAGTTGACATTTCTGTGTAGAGTTTGCATGTTCTCCTTGTGTTAAAATAGAGTTGGAGGAACTAAACTGATTGTAAATACTGTTTCATTTAAATAAATAAATAAATGAATAACTCATTAAATGCTACAATTGAATTTAAACTTCATTCATTAATTTTCCTTCAGTTTAGTCCCTTATTTATCAGGGGTCGCCACAGCGGAATGAACCACCAACTATTTCAGCAAATGTTTTACGTAGCGGATGCCCTTCCAGGCACAACCCAGTACTGAGAAACACCCATACACTCTCACATTCACTCACACACTACTGCTAATTTAGTTTATTCAATTCACCTATAGCGCATGTCTTTAGACTGTGGGGGTAACCGGAGCACCCGGAGGAATCCCACACCAACACGGGGAGAACATACAAACTCCGCACACCTTCTTGCTGTGTGGCGACAGTGCTAACCACTGAGCTATGATGCCATCACATATAGACTTCATAATTGACAATATAAAACGCATCAATTTTAATATTTGCTAGAGATTACATCTACAGGGCTATTTAATTATTAAAGTACTTTCAATGAGCGTTAGATGACAACAAATGGAAATAAAGAATAGAGAGCTTAACTTTCACAATTTCAAAGCTAGTATCGATCACTTCTAATGTCATCATGCTAATATCAGAAACCAAATCATTAATATTAGACCATCCATATTTAATAAAGTACATCCAGTGCTCATAATCTTGGTCTACTGAGTCACGACAAAGCAATCCAAGCAGAACAGAAGATCTCTGCGTCACATTTCAGTGCAGATTGGTTTATACATCTGTCACAATAAAAACTGTTTTTATTGAATGATGGATCATTTCAAAACTTTGCTGTTGAGTCAAGCGCAAAACAGTGATATAAAACAAAATGATGGCTGTTTTTTTTGGCACCAAAAGCTTAAGAATATTATGTAATAAATAATATATGATATGACCCTTTCAACAAGTGAACTGCTGAATATTTAACGCTCTCATTCTCAAGACGCAGAGGGAAAATCAGGCACTGAAAGATCAACTGCAGCAGCAGCACAGAGACATGGTGAGTTTGTCAAAACTGAACATGCATCAAGAAAAGATCACATTTTTATGACCGAGTTTGTGCTTTATGTGTGTACAGAATGAAGTAGCACAGACTCTGGAGAACGTCTTGTCGTCTCACACACATCTACAGCACAACACACAAACACTGAATGCAGAGCTCAGAGAAACAGCAGAGGAAATGCAGACCCTCAGGAGAGAGAGGTGTGGGGTTTTATTGTTTATTACACTGTGTTACCACTTTTAAAGGTTAGGTCTAAGGGTTAAAGAGTTAACATTTAGTTTGTGATTTATTTTGTGTAGAAGAGAACAAGATGACAATAAATTTGCCTGTAAATAATTGCATGTATTTACCAAATTGAAGGAATCTAAATAGTTAAAACATATACAGTTGACCTCAAAATTATTAGCCCTCCTGTAAATTTCTTTTTTAAGTATTTCCCAAAGGATGTTTAACAGAGCAAGGAATTTTTCACAGTATTTACTATAATATTTTGTTCTTCTGGAGAAAGTCTTGTTTTATTTCAGCTGGAATAAAAGCAGTTTTAATTTTAAACTAATTTAAGGTAAATATTATTAGCCTCCTTAAGCAATATTTGTTTTTATTATCTTGAGCAGTAGTTCGGGGTTGGGACTTTCGTAAATTCGACGTCTCATCAATTAGAAATTATCAGACAGGAGGTTTTAAATATCAGACAATAGACTTTATTCTCCATAATAAAGCCGAGAAAGAGCAGAGCAGACCTCATAGCATTCTCCTCCTGCTCCTTCTGAAGTATCTGTGTTTGTTACAATTTTTATACAGGATTATTTGACACACCCCTAAGTCTCTTTTTAACTCTTGACCATTTTTGAATAGGTTTTTAGTCTAAGGGGTCCTGCTATTCTTGGCTCTCAGCCCACTAGCTCATGTCAACAGAGATGTTACAGGTCTATGTCAGCAAAGTATAGATGCAACTTATGCAAAGGAACTAAGTGTTTACATACATTGTTATGATAGGATAATAACTTGATAATATGTTACTCATTCTAACTTCTGACACATATAGCTTCATACATATATGATCAGTGCTTTACATATTCAGTTATTCTACACAATCAGTCACTCAGCCTTCTCCTAGTGTTGCTCCTGTGCAGGCATAATCATCTTACACAGTATTTTTAACACACACTGGCATGTTTGCTGCAAACACTACATACATTTTGTGAAGAGAAAATTAACTGCTTTACACTTAGAAAATACTTCACACTGAGAGAATAGAAATCTTCAGGACCCACTGGGAGGTCGCTGGACAATGACAAGGGATCGCTTAGTGGTTTCCAAAAGTTAAATAAATTTTATTAAACTATTAGAATGACTATATTTTATCAATAACTCACAGATAATAAAAATAGTCATCTTTATTAGTAAAAAAACTACAACATGCAAATGAAAAGCCATCAGCCTTTAATTAATTTATTTTTTTATAGGTTTGGTGTGTTTACGTTAGATAAACAACACCGTAATAAGAAGCAAGCATGCTTGCATGTTTGGTGTATTTGTTGGCTTTTAGACTTCCATTATATGTCTATCATTATAAACACAGTTGTATTTGTTTTCACACCAGTGGTTATGAGCAATGTGTTGTGTTTGTTTGTCAGACTGGAGGCTATGCAGGAGATTCAGAGACTTGAAGATAAGGTTGAGAATCACAATGCAGCAAACACAGAGAAGGTAAAACACACACACACACACACACACACACACACACACACACACACACACACACTATTAAAAATAAATGTGATTAAAGATTTTTAAGTGCTTGCATGTTTAATTGTTGTAGGTTGAATCTTTACAAAAAGCACTTGATGAAGCTCAGCTGGACAACAGGAAACTTGGCCAGAGTTTAGAGCAGGCTTTACAGGAAAACCACAACACACGGCAGAAACTAAACACTGTTGTCGAGAGGTAAGAGAATGGCAGTTAATTGTGTATTGCAAACAGTATGGTTTAACCTGCTGAGAAAGCATTATTCTGCATATTTTTGTTGCTGTTGTTCAATATTAACAAATTAAAAATGTTAAAAAATGTAAGCATAAAAGTCTGATAAATACTGAACTGTTTTTAAACATTGAACTTGAATTATTGCTATTTAAATATTAAATACAAATACGGAAAGTATGATTTTTTTAATATTTAGTAATGGCTGATAAATATGCAATATTAACAAATTAAAAATGTGGAAAATTTTAAGCACCCTCTAATTCGGATTTAAATACTCAACTGTTTTTAAATATTTAAACTGAATTTTTTTTTTTTTTTAAATATGTAAATAAAATGTGGTAAATCAATATGTTTTTTTTTTTATATTGAGTGTTGGTTGGTTTATATGCAATATTACCTAATTAAAAATGTTGAAATAAATGTAGGAATCATAAAATTCTTCTGAAAATACTGGACTGTTTTTAAACATTGAACTTGCAGTTATTGTTATTTAAATGTAAAATAAAAATATTGAAATTAGGATGCTTTTTAAAATATTTCACATTTACTTATAAATATGCAATATTAGCAAATAATTTTTCTTTTTTAAAATAGGCATGATGAAATTCTAATAAAACTTTATTTTTACAATATTTTAAATATTGAAATTGAATTATTGTTTATTGAATATACAAATAAAAATATTTATTTAGCATTTACTGATAAATATGCAATATTTAGAAATTAAAATGTAAAAATTCTCTAATGCTTGTTGATAATTATTAGGGTGTAAATCAGGGTTATTTTAAAGCTAAAATTAGATAAAACCATAAACAAATCATTATAAAAAAATTTAATTCAATGTATTAAAATAACTAAAACTAGAACTGAAAAAAAATGACAGTAAAACAAAAAATAATAATGGCGTCTCTGTGATACTAAAATAACACCGGTAGAGATTATGCATCCCTACTCTGTAAAAAATGTAGGGTTTGACACAAATCGTTCATGTTCACTTATGTTTACTTAATTGTTTACAAATTCAAGTGGATTGAACACAAAACAATTAAGTTTTCCCAAAAACCAAAATACCAAACCAAAGCACAAAGAATTGTGTTGTTTCAGCTCATTTAAACAAGCAGTGTATGCTTTTTTAAATGTTTGAGTGTACACTTATTTAATAAATTGGATTTTTCATGTATTAAAGTTAGACATCTAAAATGTCTATTTCACTTATACTTATAAGCTAGATGTAAGCTGTTTTATCTTAAATGATTTTTCTTAAATTGACATTATACATGTTTATATTAGCAGGGAGGCGGAGCTTAAAGAGGCGAAAGATGAGATTCGGCGATTGACAGAACAATTAGATTCACTTAAAAACCTGCTGAACAGAGAAAAAGAGTTTGCAAGGAAGTCTGCGCACAGGGTAACATTACATTATGTTCATGTTTTATATAAAAATGCTGGGTTCCACACAATTCCTTCATGTTGTCCCAACACAAATCGATGAAGTTGGCTTAATCGTCAAATTAATTATTAATTAATTAATTCATTTTCTTTTCGGCTTAGTCCCTTTTTAAATCTGGGGTCGCCACAGCTGAATGAACCGCCAACTTGTCCAGCACATGTTTTACACAGCGCATGCCCCCTACCAGCTGCAACCCATCACTGGGAACACCCATACACTCTCATTCACACACATACACTACAGACAATTTAGCTTACCTAATTCACCTGTGCCACATGTCCTGACTGTGGGGGAAACCGGAGCACCTGGAGGAAACCCACACACACACGGGGAGAACATGCAAACTCTACACTGAAACGCCAAGTGACCCAGCCGAGGCTCGAACTAGCGACTTTTTGCTGTGAGGTGACAGCACTACCTACTGCGCCGCTGCGTCGCCTCAAATTAATTAATTACATTTTTAAAAAGTGAATTGAACATAAAATAAAACACAAGTTGTCACAAATAAAAGCATAAGAATTGTGTTGTTTCAACTCATTTTAAATACAAAATTTAAACAAGCACCAAAAGTATTTCTTTTTATGTACAAAAGTCTTGTCATCTATCCAAGTTTTAGCAACAGCAGATAATAACTTGACTTCTAGTTGATCATTTGACTTCTAGTTGATATCAGAAGTGGCGTATATGAAAGGCAAAAGCCTCTAGATTACGCTTATTTTACCACAATAAAATATGATCACGCCTTGATTTTTAATGGTTAAATTAGGATAGTAAGGTCTGACTTTGTTTAGACAAAAGTCTTGACATTTAACAGAAATAATGTACAGTATAGAATATAAAGTCATATAAAGTCTGACTCCATCATGAGCTTGGAGGAATGCATCCATACATCACTGCAATGACTCAAATCACTTTTTAATAAAGTCATCTGGAACGGCAAAGAAAGCATTCTTGCAGGACTCCCAGAGTTCATCAAGATTCTTTGGATTCATCTTCAATGCCTCCTTCATTTTACCCCAGAAGTGCTCAATAATGTTCATGTCTGGTGACTGGGCTGGGAAATCCTGAAGCACCTTGACCTTCTTTGCTTTCAGGAGCTTTGATGCGGAGGCTGAAGTACTGTATGAGAAGGAGTACTATCCTGCTGAAGAGTTTGCCCTCTCCTGTGGTTTGTAATATAATGGGCAGCCCAAATGTCTTGATACCTCGAGCTGTTGATTGTGCCATCAACTCTGCAGATCTTTCACACATCCCCATACTGAATGTAACCCCAAACCATGACTTTTCCTTCACCAAACTTGACTGATTCCTTTGAGAATCTTGGGTCCATGCAAGTTCCAATAGGTCTTCTGCAGTATTTGTGATGATTGGGATGCAGTTCAACAGATGATTCATCTGAAAAAATCTATCTTCTGACACTTTTCCAAATTATTAACCATAAGTCAAGTTATTATTGTTGCTCTTACAACTTGGATCGATGACAAGACTTTTGTCAGGTAGAGTACAAGTACACTGACTTTTAATCTTCATATATTTCCTATCAAGCTGAAGAAGGCACTAAATGATGCATCTGTGAAGTCAGGTGACCTCTCACAAGCCAATCAGGAGCTTCGAGAGAAGGTTTCTGAACTGGAGAAACAGGTGTTCAATCAGAAGTCTCAGCTGAATCAGTATGTGGACAAGAGAACAGCTCTGAGCAACTCTCTGAGAATCAAGGTCTCTAACTTTACTTCTGTGCTGAATGTAGTTCTGCAAAGTAACACAGCAAACACAGATCTGCATTGTCTGACCTGTCCTCTCCTGGCAGGATCTGGAAACAGAAATTAAAGATCTTGAAGAAGCAAAGGATGAATACAAGAAAAGGAGTTATGAGCAGGTATGAATTCAAAATTTACAAAGGTATTGTTACGTGCCGGCTCAAGCACGCAACAAAATGAAGGGAACCCAAACCAAGTTGAATATAATAATGCGAAAAGATATTTATTTAAAGGTTACAAAAAGACAAAAATGATCAAATAAAATAATGTGCAAAAAGGGGTATCAAAGTAAACAACTTAATTGTCTAACATAACAATGTTCAATACGACAAATTATATAGGAGCAAAGTTCAAATAAACAAAATTAATATAAGCGATGGGTAAGGCAAAGGAAGTCAAACGAAAAAACAGTCCTCCAAAGCAGTCTCTCCAACACAGTTTGGAAGCTCCTTTTATAAAGCCTGAAAATTAGCCGCACCTGCTGCATCATAACGAGTCACCTGTTTAGAAACAGAAAGCAAAAACCAGGAAACAGAACGAACCAATCACAAACCCATAACAGTATATAAAAAAAAAACGTATTTATGTACAAGTATATTTTTCTACTAAACGTGCCTCGAAAGTGTTTTACAATGACAACACACTCTCTAAAGTAAATGCAAAATTAAATATCTTTTTGAAAATTAATTATTCATTAATTTATTTTTTTTAGTCATTCATTCATTTTTCTTTGGCTTAGTCCCTTTATTCATCAGGGGTTGCCACAGTCGAATGAACCACCAACCTAACCCACATATTTTTTTTATGCAGCTGATTCCCTTTTAGGGACAAGCCAGTATTGGGAAACATCCATACGCACTCATTCACACACACACACACACACACACACACACACACACACACTATGGCCAATTTAGTTTGTTTAATTAATAATAATAATAATAATATACATTTTATTTATAGTGCGCTTTTCTCAGACCCAAAGCGCTAACAGGCATACAAGGCAAACAAAGCAGAACAATAAAAACAGTAAAAAAGACCACAATAAAAAAATAAAATATGAACGCTTCAATACAATTAAATGATAAAATTAACAAAGATAATCAATCTAAGTTAAAGCTACGGTAAAAAGGTGGGTCTTGAGAAGTTTCTTAAAACATTCCAGAGAAACGCCATTTCTGATGCTGATGGGTAGGCCATTCCATAACTTACACCTATAGCACATGTGTTTGGACTGTGGGGGAAACTGGAGCACCCGGAGGAAATCCACGTCAACACAGGGAGAACATGCAAAATCCACACAGAAATGTCAACTGGCCCAGCTGGGAATCTCAACCTTCTTGCTGTGAGGCGACCGTGCTAACCACTAAACCACTGTCACCCATTTAATTTTTTTAAATTTCTTAATTTTTTCTTAATCCTATATAGATGTATATATCATATTTGATGTGACAATTTCTAAAGCTCCTGCATCATTTTCAAAATAATTATCTTTCTATTGTCTGGTCTTCTGCCCCCTTGTGGATTATCCAAGCAAATCAATAAGTAAAATAAGTTTTTAATATAATTTCTATATATTTTTAAAAATATATATTAAATTATTAAGTTAAAATATAGAATTTATATAAGATATAATATAATATATATATAATTACATAATATTTTCTATGCTTCAAAATTGTGTTACAGGTATTTTAGGAGTACTTATTTCAATCCAATATTTTCCATTGCAATTTTGTGAAGAGTTTATTAAAAGTGAATTATACTGAGGAAAGTAATTAATGCAGTTACTAAATTAGACATAAAGGTAATCTAAATTAAAACTTTATTTACTTGTTATTTTTAGATTTCTTTTTTATGATTGTATGTAAATATTCGAAATGTGACATGCATATGCATACTTTTTGTTGTTGTTATTTGTTTTCTTTTTTTATTTGCATTGTTAAAATTGTAAATTTTATTAAATAAAAATAAAAATTATAAAATGCATGCAAAAACTTTAATGAAATTCAGTTGCATTCAGTGTTATTTTTCAATCGAATACATGTATTTATATATCTATTAATAATAATAATAATTATTGATTATCATTAATATTTCCAACAAAAAAAGAAATCTACATTTATATGTTGATAATAATGTCTCACCCTAATTGTCTTGATTTATTTAGCATTGAAGGCAAAAAAAGTTACATGGGCCCAAAATATTTGCTTAATTGTTGCATTTTTAAATTATAACAATATTAAATGGGGAAAATGTCTGAATTTCTGTGACCCACCATGCTAGCAAACATGTAGTGAGACAAAATAATACTTATGGCTTTGATCTATAATATTATAAACCCCCCCACCCACGTTTATTTATTGTAATTTATTATTATTATTAGTTCTATCGTTGTGTTTTGGTTTGGTATATTTACTTACACCTCTTACATTTATTATTTAATATACATATAGATTAATATGATGGTCTTTACTTATGTATTTATTTAGTATTTTTATGTTAATGCTATGTATTTGATATTTATTATGTTAAACGTCATTCATTACATTGATATTCATGCATTATTTGCAATCAATAAAATGCTCAAATCATTAAAATATAATTTAAATATAAAAAATACTAATATAAATATTAAATCATTTATAAATCATGAAAATATTAGTGGAAAAAAGTAAAGCCTAACTTAACAACTTGCTGGACAGCCAGTTAACATCAGTATTAAACAGTATTAGCATTAGTATCAGCATTATATCTCACAATTTGTAATGTGTGTGTGTGTGTGTGTGTGTGTGTGTGTGTGTGTGTGTGTGTTTCAGTCTCAGTGTTTGCTGCGTCTGCGTTCAGAGATGGTTTCTCTCCAGTCTGAGCTGATCAGCCTGTCCTCCAGCCAGCAGGGGGAGCTCCAGGCCCAAAGAGAAACCAGTCACAAACTCCAGGAGAAATGTCAGGTCAGCAACATTCCCTCTATTTTCCCCTTAAACACTTCCCACTGTCCTAAATCGCACCCTTAACCCTTACAAGTGTAAATCAGTAGCCATTAGTGCTTAAGTTCATCCTTTCTTTCCCTTAGTTTGCCTCATTACTCTCTCTCTCCACAGCTCTGGTTTTAGTTGCTCTTTGCTGTATCAGCAGGTTACAGTTCCCCGTTACGTCCTTCAGGGCCTCCATACTGCACGACCAACAAAATGCTGGAGAAATGCCATTATGTAAAGAAGTGATGAGAGCTTTTGTGCTGAATGCTGCTGTTCTGTGTGTGTGTGCAGCTCCTGGAAGAGCGGCTGAAACTGCTCCAGGATGAGAGGGATGATGCAGAGATCAGACTCAGAGAAGTTTGTATGGAGTCACAGGAGGTAAACAACTAACTCCTTCGTCATCTCTTTATACCATAGTAATAGGCAGAAATACTTAATTTATTTTTTCATTCATTCGTTTGTTTTCCTTCGGCTTGGTCCCTTATGCCCCTTTCACACGGGGCTTCAGAGTCAACGCTTGACAGAGGGCGTGTCTGAAGTTGGGGCTATCGCGATCGTCATAGCAGTGTCAGCCAATGACATTAGTCAGCAATAGGCCACTGTCTGAGCTGGTGTATTTGCATACAGCAATCTGATTGGCTGACGCTTCCGTCTGTGTTTAAAAAGTTGAGCAAGTCTCAACTTCTGCAGCGAGCAACGCCTCTGAAGCGGCGCCAACTGATCAATGCAGTTTGGCAACGCCTGACGTCACCCATTCAAAGTGAATGGTAAGCGTTGAAGCAGACGCCCTGTGTGAATGGGGCGTTATTTATCAGGGGTTGCCACAGCGGAATGAACCATTCAATGAACTATTCCAGCATATTATTTTACGAAGTGCATGCCCTTCCAGCTGCAACCCAATACTGGGGAAACACCCATACTCGCATTCACACATTCATTTATTCATTTTCTTGTCGGCTTATCCCTTTATTAATCCGGGGTCGTCACAGCGGAATGAACCGCCAACTTATCCAGCAAGTTTTTACGCAGCGGATGCCCTTCCAGCCGCAACCCATCTCTGGGAAACATTTACACATATTCACACACACACTCATACACTACGGACAATTTATCCTACCCAATTCACCTGTAATGCATGTCTTTGGACTGTGGGGGAAACCAGAGCACCCGGAGGAAACCCACGCGAAGGCAGGGAGAAGATGCAAACTCCACACAGAAACGCCAACTAAGCCGAGGTTCGAACCAGTGACCCAGCGACCTTCTTGCTGTGAGGCAACAGCACTACCTACTGCGCCACTGCCTCGCCCGCATTCACACAGTATGGCCAATTTTATTTTACCCATTTCACCTATAGCTCATGTCTTTAAACTGTTAGGTAAACCGGAGCACCCGGAGGAAACCCACGCCAACACAAGGAGAACATGCAAACACGCCACAGAAATGACAAGTGACCCAGCAGAGACTTGAACCAGCGACTTTCTTGCGGTGAGGCGACAGTGCTAACCACTGAGCCACCATGTTGCCCATACTCTACAGTAATAGTCACACATACTCAGCAAATGCACTACATTCTTGTTCCTACTAGTGATCTTTATAGTCAGCTAGCCATAATAACTCCTTCATTCATAGCCCTGCTGACTCATTGACATCAACCATACACATACAGGGTTCGGACGTTTCTTTGAAGTACTTGCATTTCAGACATGGATTTGAGGCCTGGAGAGTACTTAAAAACAAACACAGGTCCTTGAAAGGGCTTGATACGGTGGCCGAGAGAGTTTATTGCGCTGCAATTTAAGGCCTCGTGTACACTAATATATTTTTTTAACGCATAAGGTCTGCTACAGTTACGCCTGTCTGTCCACACTATGCTGGAGTTTTCAAGAGCAGAAAACACGGGAGAGGCTGTTTTCATTTTAAAACTGCTGCTCGGTGTCAGTGTGGAGGGGGGGACGGAGACATCTGAAAATGGAGGCATGGCTACAGACATTCACATCTCTGATTGAGGCTTTTCCTTAGTATTAAGTAGCCTACACACAATTCAGTCTTGCATCTTACCTTGTAAGTTCAGACTTAGCAAGTTTGATATAATAATAATAATAACAATTCCTTACATTTATATAGCGCTTTTCTGGGCACTCAAAGCGCTTTACACAGTGGGGGGAATCTCCTCATCCACCACCAGTGTGCAGCATCCACCTGGATGACGCGACGGCAGCCATTTTGCGCCAGACCGCACACCACACACCAGCTGATTGGTGGAGAGGAGACAGTGATGCAGCCAATTGAATATGGGGATGGTTAGGAGGCCATGATAGACAAAGGCCGGTGGGCAGATTTGGCCAGGATGCCGGGGTTAAACCCCTACTCTTTTCGAAGGACATCCTGGGATTTTTAACGACCAGAGAGTCGGGACCTCGGTTTAACGTCTCATCCGAAAGACGAAAACAGACTCCAGAGGACACTTCGGGTAAATCTTCAAAGCACACAGTGTACTTTATAACCTTATTCACATCACCATAGATATGTTGTTTCACTTTCTTAACAAGAAATTGGAACCATAATTTAAGGAACTGCCTGTTTTCATTTTGATATTAACAACTTAACAGACACCAAAACTGTTGTGGCGTCGTGTAGCTGCATATTTATATGAGCGCCATCTTCACTGTATGCGTAATTATAACAAAACGGAGCCTATAACATCACTGCCTCCTTTCATTTTCATTGAAAATATGAATATGAATATGTGTGTTCACTCTGAAAACTCTAACAATAATAAGTGCACTTTAATTACCCGGATGATGCACTCATTCAGCCGCTAAAATGAAGTGTGTAATGATGGACACTTCACGCACTCAACGACCGCAGGTTTGCTTACATAGCAGAAGGGTCAGAGCTTTCAGACGCACATGTTGAATAACTTTATTATTTTAGATGGTGAAAGCAAAATTCTCCTACGAGAGTGATTATAGCGCCTTCCGATGGTGAATGCGGCAATACTCACGACAGGTATTATTTGATAATTCGGTCGTTTATTTCACTGATTTGGCAACCGTCAAACGTCATTAGGGAAACGGTTTGAATTTCCGCTTAGTTAAAAAACATCAGTGTGCCATTTGGGACGACACTACATACATATACTATGCTGTTGAGTGTGTCAGTGCATAAGTGCATGAGTGCAAAGTGTGCCATTTGGGATGCAGCTATAGTGAGATTAGATCCAGCGGTAGATCCTTGATGAGCAGTTCGACTTGCACAGCCCTCATCGCTTCAGTGTATGCCAGAGTGTGTGTGTGTGTGTGTGTGGTCACGTGATGTGAGTTTTCAGCACTATAGTGTGGACGGAGAGTTGTTCTGAAACACTAGCTGAAATGCCAGTGTGGATGTGGATCGTTATCATTCTAGAGTCCGTTTTAAAACTAAAACAAATGAGTGTAAACGGGGCATCAGAAAACACATGCAATTACAAAAACCGCCAGCAAATAGAAAAGATCTTCATCTGTTTGACAGCACAAACAAATGAAATAAAGCACTTAGCATTTTCTTACATTAAAAACAATTTAGGAAAACACGCTGCATTTTCTCACAACATTTTCAAATAGCACGGAACACAAGGGGACCCTAAAACGTGATGGACACGGCTATTTAGATTATGGTTATTAAGGCTAATAAAAGAGAAAAGTCAAGGAAATCAGGATGTTAAAATAAACAAACAAAAACCTCACCTTTCAAAGATCCCCTACAACTACACAAAAGTGTGTACTTTTTCATGAGGGAAAAGTACATACCTTTGAGTGTGCAACAGAAGAGTATGCAAGCTTTGGGACATACTACTTCCTCATTAACAGATTGTTATTTTGCTTAGTTAGGAGCCCGTCAATCATCCACACATCATCCACATTTCTGTCATATTTAATTTCCTACCTTACTGGAGAAGCAGCAGCAGGTTAATCTGCCATTCACGAGTCTTTCATGCAGAGAAATCTTCTGAGGTCTTTAAATAATTATGCATTCAGATGTTCATGTCCAAACACGTCTTTATGGAAGTTCAGTACTGCTGTTGCAGATGAATTATAACACAGAAAATGCGGTTTAAATATTTTCCAGTCGGCTAGATATTAATTAACGGTCATATAAACATCTTTACTGAAGCCTCCCTACTTGACAGTAGGTCTCGCAATTTTCACCTGCGTTTGTAGTTCTAATCGAATTTACCTCCTTCTGCACTTACAATTGTTTGCCGAAAATGGTAAACCATCGGAAATAGGAAACCTTTAGCATCCTCTTTTCAACATACTACGATTTGGGACATACTAATTCTATTTTCAAATACTATTAAGGATGGATAGTATGTAAATTGAGATGCAACAATGGTCATGGCACAGTGGCGTTCGTCACGTTTTTGGGTCCACTTGAAACATTTGCGTTGTTCCTTTTTTTTTTTTTTTTGCAAGTGTTGTGAGATAATGCAGGCATTTTCGTAACTTGTCTGCGTTGTGAGAAAATGCAGCGCGTTTTATTAATTTTGTTTGTGTTGTGTTCAAATGCAGCGCATTTTTTTATGTGTATGGATTGTGAAGATTTGCAGCAGTGTTTCATTTGAATTTTGAATGAAAAGGTGCTAAGCTCTGCTTGAAAAGTCGCTAAATGATGCTAAATAACGTCTTAAGTCTATTTGCAAATTACTGACGTCCTCGCATCCAGCAGTTTCTTTTTGCCTATAGTTTATAAAGGGGTATATTTGCACTACGCTTTGTATTGTATATGCATGTCAATTTAATTTAATTTATTGTTGTTTCTATACAGTATATCAGTATAGTTGAGTAGCGAATGTCTCAGTAATGTCACTAGCTATGTTTCCATCCACCTGCAAATGCGCATAAAAAAAAACAGTTGATGGAAACGCCATGATGCGCATAAATTTTGAAAATGCACATAAAAAACTTATGCGCCTAACTGGGTAGGATAAACTTTTTATTCACTAAGAAAAGATGCGCATAAACTGCGATGGAAACACTTTTTAAAATTAACACTTTTTACTTTTAACTCCAGCCTGCGCATTAAAAAAGGTCATGTGATTTTGTTGAAAGAGATCATGTGATGCTTAAAATGTGTGTGAATGGACAAAACGTCAGGCTGAGCACATTATAAAACATCTGAAATGTTGTTTTGGTCATTATAAAACGCCTTACCATTTCAGTATTAATGTTATTATATTACTAATGACCTCCAGAATCAAGAGCGCCTGTGTTCCACGTCTCACACCTTCAAACGCCACTGCGCGCTCACTGCTTGTCAGGATTGTCTTCTGACGCGCATTCATTTAGAAAAGATTGATGCAGCTTCTCCTACTGCAGCAAATGCAGTTTTTACTGTTGATATTTGGCGCCAGTTAATCAGGAAGTGACGATTTTGTTCACTTTGACTCGTTTGATGGAAACGATGCTTTATTCGCACAACTTTTATGCGATTAATTCAGTTTTGCGCATAAAGTTTATTCGCATTTTTGTGTATGGAAACATAGCTACTGTCTCTGAAATTTTTAACGAGAATGCAGTACTTATAGAGCATTTATTAATCATAGTTCAACATTTACTAATGCATTTATAACATCCAAATTAACGCTTGTTTACATTAAAGCAGTTCAAGTTAACAGGAGCTAATAATAAATAACTGTACTTTAATTATCTAACATTAACTAACATGTACCAAAACTTAAATCGTAATATGTCTTCTAAAGATGAAAAACATCAGGATGAGTAATTAATAACATCATTTTCATTTTTGGGTGAACAATCCCTCTAAAATGGACATCATTTGAAGTTTTTGGTAAACTATCCCTATAAACTGAAAGTGAATGCAGTGGAGTTTTCAACACGATCATCTCCCTTGTTCCAAAATCCTCAACATGGTGTCAGAATTTAGGCTGCCGTCTCCTCCTCTGATCATAGCCGGTGTTGAAATCATGCGAGCTCTCCAGAGGATGGAAAATTCTTTTGCTTCTCATTTTTTTGCCTTTGATTTGCTTCCTTCGTTTCCATCCGGCTCCTCTGTTCCTCAGATCACAGAGAACATGGATGAAGACCACAGAGGGCTCCGCTCCAAATCTCACAGCTTTAATGACGAGCCGCAGAAACTCACCGAGAGCTTATGGAGGATGAGAAAAGAGCGCTCGTGCTCTACTCCAGTTCAGGTAGCAAATGAGACCTATGAAAAATTCATGACATTCTTTTACACCATATGCTGAAATACAACTGACAATTCATTAATCATGTGTCTAGTAGACATTTTTAAACTTTTTTTTTTATCAAATAGATTAAGAAAAAGCATGTTATTTGAATGCTCATAATTTGCCATGTGTTATTTTTGTTGACGCATTTTATGGAATTTTATTGCATTTGACTTAAAGATGTTTATAATGTCACTAAAGATGTCTATTTTTAAATAAATGCTTTTCTTTTTAATTTTTCATTCAACAAAGAGTCCTTAGCATTAAGATATTTTGGCCACATCCTTATCACCCTGCAGCTCAAGACTGGTTACTCACCGAAGCTAAGCAGGGCTGAGCCTGGTTAGTACCTGAATGGGAGAAAACTAGGTTGCTGTTGGTAGTGGTATTAATGAGGCCAGCAGGGGGCGCTCAACCTGTGGTCTGTGTGAGTCCTAATGCCCCAGTAAAGTGAAGGGGACACCATACTGCTAGTGGACTGAACTTTTACTTTCGGATGAAACGTTAAACCGAGGTCTTGAAATAGAAATCTCTGTGGTCATTAATAATCCCATGGCACTTCTTGTAAAGAGTAATGGTGTAAACCCGGTGTTCTGGCCAAATTCCCTCCATCAACCCTTACTCATGGCCTCCCAATCATCCCCATACAGTACACTGTCTCTCCACCCCCCTGAGCGCACTGGCGCCGTTGTCTTGTGGCTGTCATCTTATCATCCAAGTGGATGCTACTTACTTGTGGTGGTATGGAGAGACCTCCCTCATGATTGTGAAGCACTTTGGGTGTATGGCCATGCACAGTAAATGCGTTTTATTAATACACACATTACATACATTCTTTCTTGCTTAGAAATTTATAAGTTTCCACAAACAAATATTTTTTTGCTTTCATGTTTTTTTTTTAAATGCTTATAATGTTAATGCATTTGACTGGAAGTGACAAAGACATTTATAATGTTGCAAAAGATTTGTATTTCTAATAAATGCTTTTCTTTTTAATATTTCCATTCATCAAAGAATTAGAAAAGTATAAGTTTCCACAAAAATATGAATAATTCAATAATAATACTCGAGCAACAAATTAGCATATATAGGATCATGTGACAGAGGAAACAGCTTTGTACCACATGAATAAATAAAATAAAAATAAAATGGTTATTTTAATTTGAAGTAATATTTCGCAATATGGTGCAAATAACACTATTTCTAAAAAATGTTTAAAAATCCTACCAACCTTAAACTTTTGAACAGTACTACTACTGATAACATTAAAGTTGTACATTTAAATATAGATTTATATATATATATATATATATATATATATATATATATATATATATATATATATATATATATATATATATATATATATATATATATATATATATGCACATATGTTTAATGAATTAATTAAACATGTATACATATGTACAGTGCTCGGCATGAATATTTTTAATCCATTTCTCAACTTTTGAAAGAATTTAGGTAATATTTTTATGCTTTTGAACAAAACACACACACACACACGTTTGTTTTTGTGAAAAGTGGGGACATTACATAGGTTTCCATTCATTTTATACCGTCCAAACCGTATATTGTATTGCCCCCACTCCACCCCTAAACCCAACCATCACAGGAGACTGTGTGCAGCTTTACTCTCTGATTAAACTTATCCTGTGGGGATGAGAAATAAGGACGTCATCAATGTCCTCATATTTCACCTCCTTTTTGTAATACCCGTGTCATACACATGTCATTTTACAGATTTGTGTCCTAATATGTCACAAAAACACGTACACACGCACACACACACATATAGTCATTAATATAATAGTTTGGTCTCTAAACATCTTTAGAAATAGAAAGATACAAAAATTTAAATTCAAACATTTTAACTAAATTTGAAATTTGAACTCTGTTTAAAGATTTTTATTTATTATTTTCCCCTAACACATTCATTTGGATCCACAAACGTTTTGACCATTTTGTACGTTATTTTGATTAGCTCCAGATTTGGCTTCAATGCTGATTAATCTAACGTATATTCTCAGATATAATATTGTAACGCATCCTATAAAGATATGAATTTAAAAGATAGATTTATGAGGAGTTTATTCATATACTGTGATCTGTATATAACCTAAATACATGCATATATAGTTGAAGTCAGAATTATTAGCCCTTCTGGATTATTAGCCCACCTGTATTTATTTATTTTTTGTATAACATTTTTTTCAACAATTTCTAAACTTTATAGTGTTAAAAACTCATTTCTAATAACTGATTTATTTTATCTTTGCCATGATGATAATGCATAGATATTTTTCAGGATACTAGTATTCAGTGACATTTAAAGAATTAACTAGGCCAGGGATGGGCAAACTTGATCCTTGAGGGCCGGTGTCCCTGCAGAGTTTTGTTCCAACACTAGTCAAACACACCTGCTTATAGATATCTAGTGATCTTAAAGACACTAATTAGCATGTTCAGGTGTGTTTGATTAGTGTTGCAGCTAAACTGTGCAGGACACCGGCCCTCCAGGACCGAGATTGCCCACCCCTGAAGTAGGCTAATTGGGTTATTTAGATAAGTTAGGGTAATTAGGCAAGTCATCGTATAACAGTGGTTCGTTCTGTAGAGTAGCCAAAATAAGGGGCTAATAACATTAAGCTTAAATGGTTTTTAAAAATCAAAAAATGTTTTTATTCTAGCCAAAATAAAACAAATAAAACTTTATCCCGAAGAAATCTATGTAATAGGCAATATTGTGAAAAATTCCTTGTTCTGTTAAACATCATTTAGGAAATATTTGAAAAAGAAAAAAAAAGTCACAGAAGGCCAAATAATTCTGACTTCAACTGTATTTATTACTATTTGTCTGTATTTTTAATAATTTGCCTTAGTTAAAAGTTTTACATTTACGTCTCAGGGGTGTTATTTTAACTGTTCTATTCCTAACCTGAAGCTTGTGCTCTGTTTGTAGACTCGCGTTTGCTTTTTTGACCCTGAACTGGAGCCCTGGGCATCAGCACTACAGCGCTGGGAGATTAAGAAAGAGCTGGGACGCATCGCTGGCAATTACAAACCCAGAAGACATGTGCGCACACTGACCACCTGAAAACAGACAGTCATAGAGATGTGCATCAACACCTCATAGATCATGGAGACGTGCTTCAGTAGGTCGTCTGCTTGAATGTAAATCTCTACAGTTGGTGTGTTTTGATCAAACGTACAGTTGAAGTCAAAATGATTAGCCTCTCTCTATATTTTCCCCCAAATTCTGATATAAGATATTTTCCAGCACATTTCTAAACATAATGGTTTCAGTATTTCATTTCTGAAAACTGATTTATTTGATCTTTGTCATGATAACAGCACATAATATTTAACTAGATATTTTTCAAGACACCACTTTACAGTTTAAAGTGACATTTAAAGGCTTAACTAGGTGAGTTAAGGTAATTAGTCAAGTCATTGTATAACGATGGTTTGTTCTGTAGACAATCAAAGCAAATATAGCTTAAAGGGGCTAATAATTTTCACCCTAAAATAGTTTAAACAAATTAAAAACTGCTTTTATTCTAGCTGAAGTAAAACAAATAAGACTTTCTCCAGAAGAAAAAATATTATCAGACATACTGTGAAAAAATCCTTGCTCTGTTAAGCATCATTTAGGAAATATATATATGTTTAAAAAAAGAAAGAATATTTACTGGCGAATAATTCTGACTTCAACTGTATATCATAAATTAACTGCACCATAATTTAGCTTGAATCTAAAAAGCGCACAAGTGAAAAATGCAATCTGTGTGTGTAGAAAAAAAGGCAGAGAGGATGATGGCCTGTGCCCTTGCTGCTCATAAAATGAAGTGGAACCAGAGCTGCACTTTATGACCACACTCTCAAATTATTGTCAAATTACTCATGTTAAACACGTTCTGTCCCTGCAGTCGCAATAAACACAAGGTCAAACTCCTTTACCCAAAAAACAAAGCTCTAGAAATGTGCAAAAAAATAAATAGCTGCAAGAGAGGGTCACCTCCACTTTGCTTGTATATTTAGGTGAGCAGTTAATAATTTTTTTGTATAGCAATATGTATAGCAATTGTATAGCAATGTGTCGTCTTGTCAATAAAGTTTGTAATTATAGTAAAATATTGTAACTTACTTATTTTAATTAGAATTTTCACCAGATATGCAAGTTGCAATATTTTTTGTACATTACAATGTGTCCTTTTAAAAAATTCATTTATTTATTTATTTTCCTTCGGCTTTGTCCCTTTATCCATCAGGAATAAAGCTGATTGTAAGGTCTTTCTTAAACTGGAACGTAAAGTCCACACTAGGGGCTTAGTAACTACTAGCTAGTTTGTAACTAAATTTGTTCTCACTTCGGTATATAAACCTCTTTGTGCTGTTTGTGTTGCTCTGCAATAACACTTCTGAAACGCTAGCTGGCAGTAGGCCTCTGTTTCTCTGTGTCGAGTTTCTTCATGGGTGTTTTTTTTCCTGAGATACAAACAGCTAAAACTTGCTCATTTGGGAACCGACGGATGTGCAACAACTTTTATTGCGACATCCTGATGCCTCCTGTAAGTCGCTCGAGAGGCAGTGAGGGTCCTTTTAATTTGTGACGCGCTGGTGGCTTTAGACAGACACACTGAGCCCAAGATGTTATATGGAAAACTTATGTAAACTTGAAGCATGACAAACAATACAGCAATTTGTGTCGTGGAATACCTGTTTTGTATGGTGCCGATTATTGCGTTGGTGTGATGGTTGTTGCATGTGCCGTTGCGATGCCGTTTTGCATTGCTGTTTTGCGTGGCTGTTTACGTGGCTGTTTGCGTAGCTGTTTTGCGGTCAACAAAAAATACGGCTACCCCACTCTCCTTCTCTCCTCCTAACACCTGTGTGATTGTGCACATGCTTTATATGTTCTAGCAGGTGCCAGTTATGCCCACGTGACCAAAACATAAAACGTCACTGTGAAACCCAAACTAATCAGTATACAAATAAACATTATAATTAAATGAAAAGTAATATGGCTCCTATAACTTTTAATCATAAGATTAACACAAATTTGATTGGTAGATTTGCCTCTCCTCGCAACAGACTTCGGGAAAGAGGAGAGACAAAAGAGAGACTCCGCTGATATTGAGAGAGTGACTGGCTGTGTGTGTTGTACAGGACAACATACAATCACCTCAGCATGAGCAGATTTGTGTGGAGACTTCCTTTAATTAAAAATAACACAATGCAGATAAACGACTGCAACAAAACTGGTGCCGTGACCCGGATGGGAGTGAGGTTCAGGGCGGTGAGTGTAACGGAGGCCAACTAGTAAATGCAGTGCAGTTAAATCTCACTCCTCTGACCTCTAAAGGTGCTCTAGCGACAGACACTAGAGGCCATGGTCTTTATAACCTTCTTGTTAGAGTAACCGACTCCCATAAGGAAGGTCATCGGTTCGATACCAGCTCGGAGCAGCGTCAGCATCACCCATGGCCAAATCTTTGCGACTGCACAGGCAGCATCGGAGCATACATGATAGTGATGCGAGGATGGCGGCTATATCCACGGCAGCTTCGAATAATCCAGGGGTCGGGAAGGGTGAGTAATAAAAAATACATTATGATTAATATCGGGTGAGTTGCAGGTGGATGATGAGCAGGACATGGCAGTGGACCAGCGATAAAGCAGAGAGTGGGCTTTGCAGAATGAAAAGATGAGACACCTAAAATAATGGATGAAGTGCAAGAGTAGCCTACTGTTCAAAGTTTCAGTTAGAGGAGTCATCAGAGGAAAATCTGCTTTCGTTCTGGGAGAAACGAGATCGCTTATTTCTACGACTGCAGCACCTTGCAAGGAGATTCTTGTTTATTCCTACAACAAGCGGTGCGAGTGAACGCTCATTCAGTGCAGCTGGCCATGTTTTGGTGGTGAGGCAGAATTGCCCGAATCCAGGCACAGTAGATGCTGTTCTGTTTTGGCACAGTGTGAAGAAAAAGGCCAAGTAAACACAACATACCTGCCATTTAGGCTGAAGTGGCACCCTTTTTGTTATCTTGTTCCTGTATCTGTAAAAGCTGAAATGTCTTATTTTTACTTTCTGTATCTATTTGAAAATGAAGTTAATGTTGTCTAAAGACAAACTTTTGTTTTTATAAATAAATGTTGATTTAAAAACGTTTCAGATAAACATATTACTTTACTATCAGAGATGCGCAGATTAGCTCACTGAATCTGCTGTTAATATCCACGGTGACCTGCCTAAAACAAAAGATTCAATTATTAAAGTGACGATGGGGTGCGGGTCAGGTGCGGATACATATATCAGATAAAACTATTAAGTGCGGTAGGGTGGCAAGTAGATTGTTAGTATGAAGCTGCAGATTCGGGTGTCATTTTAGCTGATCCGCGCATCTCTAATACGCGTGCACTTGACAGAAGTATGATTCAGCCTTTATAGTGAGAGCGGTCTATTAATAATAAAACAAAGACATTTCATTTCTGTCATGCAGCCTATACAAAAATTATGTTACTTTAATTTTATAATATTTGATTTTGTAATGTACAAAGGTAGAATTGCTCTTTAAATGCCATCTGGTTGTCAGATGTAGAAATTCATTTGGCACAAACTGTAATAACAGTGCATTATAGGGATTTTCTAGCTGTAGAGTGTACATGGATTGTAGACTTGTTATTGCGGTGCATTGTGGGATTGATTGAGTGCACCTAATGTCCACTATGATTTCGGCCACCACTATAAATGCCTGCTCTCTTAAATACATGCACTATTTGAGCTTACAGGGTTGATTTTGGATACAGTCTTTACTTCTTCATGTCTAAATTGTACTAATACAGTCTGTTCGTGTAGATGTTGTATGTTAGTAAACGTTTCTAATTCCTAACATTAGGCATGGAACGCCTCTGTGTCTTCCTCTGTCGGTTGTGCGAATTCACTGACGCTACAGATGTTTTCATTATTTCGTTTTCACCTCCTCTCTCTCGTGCCCCCGCAGACAGGGAGAGCGCGCTCGCTCGTGCGCGCGCCTCCTCCTCGGCCTCCTCGTGCGCGTGACGCTCCATTACTGCCACGTAATCTCGGTCGAGCCCCCGCTCACTCACTGAAAACCTCCGGGAACCGTGACAACGACTGCGGAAAACATTCAAACCGTACAGTACGGAACCCCTCCGGGCGGTGCGCGCGGGTGTAGCGGAACACAGACACTGCAGCGGTAAGCGAAAAGTGCGTGGAAGTGAACGAGACGCAGACCACATTAGTGCATTATCACAAGCAACAGGGCGAGCCATGTGTGTGTGAGAGAGACTGTGAAGTGGAACTGGATACTTTTCAAGTCATTTGCATGCAACAGGTCGATGATTTGTTGTCGGTAGGAACTCGTTTTCAATGTAAACACCGTCACGCAACTTTAATGCAGAAAAGAAAGTGCGGCGCTCACGCTGTCATGCGGTAGATTTCTAGCATGTTCCACAATGAAGCGAGTCTGAACGGGACCCTGCTGCCTTTCTAGGGGGTAATTTTAACACTCGTTCAGCTCACATACTGAGAAGTGTAACTTGTTTTGGTCTTCAAAAGAAGTTGAGCACAACACGAGATGTCACACCCACCTGTAGAGCTGATTCATAGTGTGACACCCGTCAGCGCTTATTTACGTTCATGCTATGCTGCATTGTGCTCAGTGGATTTGGCATGTCGTGTAAATTTGCTTATTTCTATTAATGGAGTGAGTTAAGGTAATTTAGGAAGATATTTAATTAATAATCTGTCACCAGAGGCCTACTTGGTGATTAGAGGGCAATTTCAGGTATGGGGCTCTAGCATTGAAACTCAAAGCATCTTCTTTCTCTACACTGTAAACAATTATATGATCAATTAGTCATGACAACATATGTTTTAAGTTCATTGTAACTTATTAAACTAAGTTAATCATGTTCTAACTTAATTTTTTAAGTTATGCAAGCTAATTTAGGTCAGTTTAACATAATATAAGTTTAATGGACTCATGAAGTTATTTTGAATCAGCTTAAAATTTTAAGGCAAACAGTTGTTTTTTACAGCGTATATATATATATATATTTTTCTCGTTTTTTCATATTAAAATACATTTTAAGTGGAACCTTTATAATGTAAAATTTAAAATAAATAAAAGTTATTTACCAATAAAAATCAAGTTCACTAACGATGTACAGTTAATTAGCCCTATTATTCATGGGGGCCTCCAGATTTGAAAAGATGTGATGGCAATAACATCTGAATGGTTACAGACAGATTTTACCACATATGATAGAATATTTATAAGAGCTATATGTTTAATATAGACTTCTTGGCATTAATCGGGACCCTCTAATTTCCTGGGGCCCTAAGCAGCAAGTTTACCTCACTTATAGGTTGAGTACGCCCCTTTCTGTCACATTACAAATATTTGACCTTGGACCACAAAACTAATCTAGTGTTGCAGGGGTATAGACCATTTCTATGTGGTGATATCATTGGCCCATGAACATTTCCATATTGCCATCAAACTATTTTATAACTGTAACAAGAGGTGAATCAATCATAACCTTTAATACAGCTATCATAACATATAATCATGACAACATGTGTTTTAGTTTATTGTAACTTAAGCTAAGTTAATCATGTTCTAACTTATTTTTTAAAGTTACGCAAGCTGTTTTAAGTCAGTTTAACAAAGTTCAATGAGCTCAAAGTTAGTTTAATTCAGCTTAAATTTAAGGCTACACAGTTTAGATTTTATTTTTTTTTTTCATGTTAAAATATATTTTGAGTGGAACTTTTAACTTCGTAATGTAATATTAAATGCAATAAATTCACCAGTAAAAAAGGTTTGAAAACAAATGATGTACAGTTTATTAGCCATATTTGTGATTAGATTTTAATATTTGCATGTGCAGTACAGAAGGAATGTTCCATTATTCATGGGGGCCCCAAATTTGAATAGAAGTATTTGCGGGAAAATCTGAATGGTTACAGACAGATTTTACAACATATGATAGAATATTTATAAACAAGCTATATGATTAATTTCGGCTTCTTAGCATTGATTGGGGCCCTCTATTTCCCAGGGGCCCTTAGCAGCTGCTTACCTCGCTTATTGGTTAAGTCCACCCGTCTATCACATTACAAATATGTGACCTTGGACCACAAAACTAATCTAATGTTGCAGGGCTATATTTTTGGAAACAGCCACAAATACATTGATTAGATCAAACTTATTGATTTTAGTTTTATGCCAAAAGTCATAAGAGTATAAAGTACTGATCATGATTCATCAACATGTTTTGTACATGTTTTACTATAAATATCACAAAATTACACGTTTGATTAGTAATATGCAATGCTCAGAGCTTAATTTATATGCGATTCTCTCATTTTTTTTTAGTTTTACTCATATACCCCAGATTTTCAAATAGTTGTATCTCAGCCAAATATTGTTCAGTCTTAAAATATACATCAATGGGAACTATATTTCGGGGTGTCCGCGGGGTCTTAAGTCTTAAAGTGTCTAAAATCTCAATAACTAAATTTTGGGCCTTAAAAAGTCTTAAATCTACTGAAATGTTGTGTTGTAGGTCTTGCATTTTAACTTTTTGTTTAAAGATTGCATTTTTAACTCTATTACCGTAATGGTTTAATTACTTTTCTTACAGTAACATTTAATACTGACCTGGCCTATATTTTATTATTATTATTATTGTTATTATTACTATTAAATGTATTAAATTATAATACTTTTTTGACAAGTCTTTTCCTTATTCTTAGCATTTAGCCCTGTATACACTGCAAAAAATGCTTTTCTTTCTTAGATTTGTTTTGTCTTGTTTCTAGTACAAATATCTAAAAATTCCTAAATCAAGAAAAAATTTCCAGACAAGCAAAACATATTGTCTTGTTTTGAGAAATAATATGCCAATATTAAGTGAGTTTTTCCTTAAAACAAGTAAAATAATCTGCCAATGGCATAAGCAAAATAATCTTACGTCGAAAGAAAAAACAAGATTATTTTGCTTCCGCCATTGGCAGATTATTTTGCTTGTTTTAAGGAAAAACTCACTTAATATTGGCATATTATTTTTCAAAACAAGACAATATGTTATGTTTGGCTAGAAAATGCTTTTTGATATAAGAAATTTTAAATATTTATACTAGAAACAAGACAAAAAATCTAAGCAAGACAAGCATTTTTTGCAGTGTAGGTCTAAGTTTTTATTTATAATGGTCTTAAAATGTCTAAAAGTCTTACATTTTACTTGGTGAAACCTGCAGACACCCTGTATTTGTTCTGCTTTCTTGTTATGTATAAATCTCAAAAATCCCAAAATTTAAAGTCGCAAAATACATTGTTATATAAAAAATATATATCATGAAATATTCACTTGTTTTGTGTATATAAACATGATTTAGTTTGTCATTAGTCTTATTCAAAGTAAAATCATTATCTACTAATCCCCAATGATGAGTTTCAGTTCTACTATCTCGCATCTCACAAAACTGGACTGACAGTTTCAGTTTTCTAGACCAGGGGTGTCCAAACTCTGTCTTGGAGGGCCAGTGTTCTGCAGATTTTAGCTCCCACTTGCCTCAACACATCTGCAAGGATGTTTCTAGAAAGCCTGGTAAGAGCTTGATTAGCTAGCCCAAGTGTGTCTGATTGAGGTTGGAACTGAACTTTGCAGGGCACCGGGCCTCCAGGATTTTGGGCACCCCTGTTCTAAAACTTCTATGTGAAGCTGCTTTGACACAGTCTACATTGTAGAAGCACTATAGAAATAAAGGTAATTGAATTGAATTTCATCTATATTATGCATATTTCAGCACTTATATTTATGTTTAGACTCTGAATTAGTCTCCTTTAACATATTACACATTTGCCAACTAGTTCATTAACACGATTACACGTCTCCATGACCCAGATTACTGTAATTCTATTTAGCATAATACTAGAGTGGAAGTAAAAACTGACTTAAGTTTTGTTTGTTAAAGGGTTTTAAATATGTATAAAGTTTACACAAACTTCCCCACCCTTTAGCAAGTAGTTCATTACGGGACACACTTGAAGTGTGCACAAAACCACACAATCTTAAGATTCAGGATACAACACCCAGTTCCTGTTTGCCTGGGTGGGAATTGTGCTTCATTCTGTGTGTGTGTGTGTGTGTGTGTGTGTGTGTGTGTGTGTGTGTGTGTGTGTTCGCACTGCTGCATTTCACATTTCTCAGAGCTGGCCTTTGCTCAGTTGCCATGACTACAGTTGGAAAAAGTTACTATAGGTATGAAGCCGCAGACATGGAGCAATATTTCATGTATATAGTTTTATTCTGAAGAGAAAGTGTGATATGAGGCTTTTTCATATCAAAACTACCTTAAGAACTTTGGCAAGTTTTATTTTTTAAGTTTACAATGATTAAAAATTCATACAACAAACTTAATATGCCACACAGAAGGACTGCTTGCCATAAAAAAAATAGAAATGTCAAATCATAGTTTTATTTATTATTAATTATGCATTGCAATTAGATCTTGCTAATGTGATATTGATCTGTTAATGTGCATTGCTGGAATTATTGTGCATAATTCATCAGTCATCCGTCTGTCCGTCCATCCATCCATCCATCCATCCATCCATCCATCTGTCTGTCGATTTATCCATCCGTCTATCTATTCGTCTGTCCGTCCATCCATCCATCCATCCATCCATCCGTCTGTCTGTCGATTTATCCATCCGTCTATCTATTCGTCTGTCCGTCCATCCATCCATCCATCTGTCTGTCTGTCAATTTATCCATCCGTCTATCTATTCGTCTGTCCGTCCATCCATCCATCCATCTGTCTGTCTGTCAATTTATCCATCCGTCTATCTGTCTGTCAATTTATACATCCGTCTATCTGTCTGTCAATTTATCTATCCGTCTATCTATTCGTCTGTCCGTCCATCCATCCATCCATCCATCTGTCTGTCAATTTATCCATCCGTTTATCTATTCGTCTGTCCGTCCATCCATCCATCCATCTGTCTGTCAATTTATCCATCCGTCTATCTGTCTGTCAATTTATCCATCCGTCTATCTATTCGTCTGTCCGTCCATCCATCCATCCATCCATCCATCCATCCATCCATCCATCTGTCTGTCTGTCGATTTATCCATCCGTCTATCTATTCGTCTGTCCGTCCATCCATCCATCCATCCATCCGTCTGTCTGTCGATTTATCCATCCGTCTATCTATTCGTCTGTCTGTCCGTCCATCCATCCATCTATCTATCTGTCTGTCCGTCCGTCCGTCTGTCCGTCTAACCTACCGTCTGTCTATCCGTCTGTCTGTCCATCTATCTATTCATCTATTTGTCCATCCATCTGTCTGTCTATCTATCTATCCATCTATTCGTCTGTCTGTCTATTCGTCCTTTTGTCTGTCTGTATGTCCGTCTGTTCATCCATCTATCTATCTATCCGTCCGTCCGTCCGTCCATCTATCTATCTATCCATCTGTACATCTATCCGTCTGTCTGTCCGTCCGTCTATCCATCCGTCTGCCTATCCGTCCGTCTGTCTGTCTGTCCATATATCTGTCTGTCTCTCTGTCTCTCTCTGTCCGTCCATCCATCCATCAACCAACAATATAAAGTGTTTTGTTGTTGTTTACAGAATGAAGGCATGCTATTTTCTATCTTATTTTTAAAGTTCTTCTTTTAAGAAATATTATCCATTCATAATTAATATGACATACTTAAATATTTATTTGACACGCTGCAGGGTCACATTGGAATAAAACAAATTAATATGTAATCAAACTGGTTTTGTGTATTAACAATATATTAATTGTATTATTTATTATGGTGTATTAATATTTATGTTGTACACTCCTGGTTTTATTGTGCATTATTCATCAGTGTACATTATTAAGTCATAACCTACTGTGCCTCTGCAACAACTTTTCTGTTTATTTTTTTCATGATTTTCCAATCAAATCCCAATTGCTTTTCTTACTGAATATCATGACCTAAATGTCTTGCAAAAAGCTTCAAAAATACAATTTCACTTATGTTATTTTTTAAAACAGGTTTAGTGTTTTTTTTTTTTTTGTAAGTAAACTTTTGTTAAACCATTTTTACACATATGCAAGGGTCCACTTACAATGTGTGTGATGATAATTCGATAGAAAATTTGATAAAGCCGTTTGCTCAAGGTCGCAGGCCGAGTGCATTAAGGGGGTTGCACACCAGATGCAAAAAGTGCTGTCGTGCCAAGCAACACCATGCATTTTAGCATTCTAAACATGGATTTTTATCAGGGTAAGCACACTGATGCCGCAAGCTGGCGGCTGTCTGTGGCACCCAGCTATGACTCGGGACACTGTTCATGTTCTGACGTGCCACAGGTCGCCATCTGAATAGTTTCATTTTAAATAAAGTGTGAATTTGCATGTCTAGTGTGGTATACTTCCAACTGTTATGTGCGCGCTGTGTCGTGGCGCATCCGCTGTGCGACTTGATTGAGTGTCCCACCAGTTCCGATATATAGCCATATCTCACTGCTTCAAGTGTGATATTGCGTTTATACAACAGTTCGACGGCATAATTTTATATATAAAAACAAAAGCTAACATGAAAAGTCTCAAAAATCCTTTTTTATGAGGAACTAAAATCCTTTTTTATGAGGAACTAACGCCATTCATTCACATCTGCAGCTGACACTCAGAACAGCAGAAACCGTTGCTACTTCACAAACATCACTTTAGAGCTAGTGTTTGAATGATTCTCTAGCATAATGTCTAAAGTGATGATAAAACAGCTGATTTGGCTTATATTTCAAGATTATAAGGCTGAACGGCATGAAATGCCTTCAGTCTACATAGATATCCCAGTATTTCTCTGTTGCAATCGGAAATCACAATAATTAACACCAAAAAAGCCAGAGCAAAGTAAACACTACCGGATTACCATGGTATAAATACAGCACCACAACTTACAAAATGTCACTTACCTGATTTATAATGATTTGATCAGCTGTAGTTTAAAATTATGCTGAGTTTATAAGGCATATGGGCTTATTATGCTTTCTTTGTCACCATCTTTTGGTGGAACATCAACCCTCGTTGCTCTGCTGTCATCAATGACATAGGCACTATCCTTATAAATAAACTGCATAGTGCATTCTCGCCTAAAAAAGCCTCAAAAGTACATTTTGTTGTCCAACAGCTGCAATATTTGTGGAACTGTGGTGAGTTTATTGATCTGCTGTCACTCTATGTGGGTGAAGTAATACACAAGGGTGAAGAGGCTGCATGAGTTTTGATATTGCAGAATATTGCACGGCGCAAATGAAAAATATACAAAAAAACTAGATGTACTTTAAGTCTGATTGAACTGTGTTGATGTGCTTCCAACTGAAGCTGAATATTGACAAGGGGGCGGGGCTTTCTTTGTGTGCATCATTTTCTCATAGCAAATTAAAAGAGGGGCGTGGCTTAAAAATATTGTAGCTGAAGCTGTCAAACTGACATCAACAGAAAAGAATCGCCATTACAAACGCGGAAACACTCAGAATTTGATTAAAGATTATCAAAACAAACTATATTTCATTCAGTCAACTTGCAGGTATCAATTCACTTAAAGAATACAATGAATGGACTTTGCCATTCACTTGTTTTCATTTGTAAAGCACAGTTTTTAACATCTCAAAACTGTATGTGTTTTAACAGGAGGGCTTCTTCTTTGTTTTTCTTTGGGATCGCCGGTGACCCGTTGTGTGGACGCACACTAAGCCATGCGGCAGCTGAAGGGCAAACCGAAAAAAGAGTCATGGAAAGACAAAAAGGAGCGTAAACAGGCCATGCATGAGGCGCGAGAGCAGGTGACGACTGTCGTTTTACCGACGCTCGTCGTCCTTGTGCTGCTCATCGTTCTCTTCGTTTATGTGGCCACCAGACCCGGAGCGATCGAGTAAAAAGACTCAAAAACAGCCAAATGTCCCCTGTCCGTGTCTCTCTATCCTTCCCCCTCATTCTTTCCCAGTGTTACGTTCGGTGTGGATTGAACACAATCATAAGGATGAATGGATTGATTTTCTGTGCCACGATTGGAGTTTGTCGAAGGAGTCTTCCATTTTGGTTTCCAATTGAGCTGCTCTTTCAGCCACCAGCATTGGTGTCTGTGGCAGCCATGTTGACTCCAAATGCATTTACAGGGTTCCAGTTATATGCCAAAGCACCTGAGACGCAGTCGGACTGATCCAGGAACAGATCTGAAGCTTCTGCGCTCAAAGTCTGTACAAGTGAGAAGTGACTAGTAGTATTGCACATGTCTGTAGCATGCACGCTTATGCACACACAAACGAACATTGACGGGCGACACATGAAACTGATTCTGACAGAAATGAATGTTATCCAGAATGTACACTTCTGAATGCTCATTACCGAATGCCTCTTAACAAGCGGTCGCTGATGTTTTTTGGTTTAACCGTGCGAGCGAATGCACCATGGAGTGCATGTTTCTATGACACATCTGTGATATACAATCCCAACGGCAAACATGCTCTTGTTTTAAAATGTGTTCCAGCAGGACTTGGATCTAAAAATGTGCCTTAAAACCTTTGATTTAACATGCAGTTAAAGTGTTAATAAAGAAATAGAAAGCCATGCTGAGTGCTTCAGATGTGTTTCCAGGAAGAGTGTGTTGTGAATGCCTTGATGTAATCGCAGTTCTTTGTTCTAGATCAGGGGTGTCCAAACTCGGTCCTGGAGAGCCGGTGTCCTGCTGAGTTTACCTCTAACTTGCTTCCACACACCTGCCTGAAAGTTTCTAGTACAGGCATGTCCAAACTCAATCCTGGAGGGCTGGTGTCCTGCAAAGTTTAGTTCCAACCCCAATCAGACACACCTGGGCTAGCTAATCAAGCTCTTAAGCTGCGGTCACACTGGGCTTTTCCTCCCATAGACTTCCATTCAAACGAATGCGAATGCATCAGACCTGAAACGCAGGGTTAGGTTTTGCAGGTTGCTGCAGTGTAAAGTTCAAGCTTGGTGAACTCTGACCTGCGAAATTGCATTACTTGACTGCGTGAGACCAATCGAGGATCAAAACATGATCTCTCTGTACAGAAATTTAAAACATGGAGCAATCGCTCGCTTTTTTAAATGTTTAAAAAGCTTGTTTAATCCCGACCCTTTTCACAGAATATCGCATGCTCAAACTCTAATGTGACCGCAGCTTTACTAGGCTTTCTAGAAACATCCTTGCAGGTGTGTTGAGGCAAGTTGGAGCTAAAATCTACAGGACACCGGCCCTTCAGGACCGAGTTTGGACACCCTTGTTGTAGTATATCTAGTAAGAGCTTGATTACCTGGTTCAGGTGTGTTTAATTGGGGTGGGAGCTAAACTCTCCAGGACTGAGTTTGGACACCCCTGTTCTAGATCATAGGTCTCAAACTAGTTTGCTGGAGTGCGCAGCTCTGCACAGTTTTGCTTCAACCCTAATCAAACACAGCTGATTCAACTAATCAAGGTGTTCAAGAATACTAGAGACTATTAAGCAGGTGTGAGTTGAAGGTGGTTGGAGCAAAACTACGCAGAGCTGAGGGCCTTCAGGAATTGAGTTTGAGACCAATTTTTTAGGGTTGGGGTGTCCAAACTCGGTCGTGGAGGGCCGGTGTCCTGCAAGTTTAGTTCCAACCCCAATTTGACAGCATGGCTGTTTCTCAATATGCGTTCTTCAGCGGTCTTGCGTCCCTCGTGTTCTCGTGCAACGTCATCATCAGCTGCCTGAGTTCAGTTCCAATACTCAAGACCGCAAGTACGGAGGACACGTGAAACTTCCCAGATGTGTTCTTGATATCGAGGACGCACTGATGCAGACTTGAGCAGCGAACTCGCTCTGGAAGTCCCAGAAGTCATTGCGACTGGAGGTGGGAAGCGCAGAATTGTATTTAGATTCATTATTAAAGTTCAGAGATATCACTTATTTACCTCAGGAGTTTCCCTAAATGAAACGGTGAAAATAAACATTAACATGGATATCTTAGTAAAGGAATAAACACATTAAGGGTTGTTTGTTTGCTGAAATTCGTATTAAAATCTGTTTTATTTACATTGTGCAGAGTATATTTATAATGTTTTTATGCAAAGTATATATTTTGAAGAGGGGGGAAACAATAAATCGTTGTATGAAGGCTGCAATGTTTAAATAATTTACCATATAAAACACGTGAAGGTCATGTGACCATCAAGAAGAACGCAGTATCTCAATTCTCAAAGGACGCGTTCTCTACCCTCGCGGTCTCCTGAGTTCATTCTTCCGAGGACACCTGGCAAGACCGGTCTCCACAAGAACACAAGTCCGTTCTCTGCGTTCTTGGAATTGAGAAACAGCCTGAGTTTGGACACCCCTGTTCTAGATCATAGGTCTCAAACTGGTTTGCTGGAGTGCGCAGCTCTGCACAGTTTTACTTCAACCCTAATCAAACACAGCTGATTCAACTAAACAAGGTGTTCAAGAAAACTAGAGACTATTAAGCAGATGTGAGTTGAAGGTGGTTGGAGCAAAACTACGCAGAGCTGAGGGCCTTCAGGAATTGAGTTTGAGACCAATGGTTTAGGGTAGGGGTGTCCAAACGGTCGTAGAGGGCCGGTGTCCTGCAAGATTTAGTTCCAACCCCAATTTGACAGCATGAACCAGCTTATCAAGCTCTTTCTAGGTGTACTAGAAACTTCCAGGCAAGTGTGTTGAAGGAAGTTGGAACTAAACTATGCAGGACATTGGCCCTCCAGGACTGAGTTTGTACACCCCTGGTTTAGAGGTAAAAAGGAATTTGAACTATGCAGTTTGGTCTGAGTGAACATCTTCAGTGTTTACATTTTTATTTTGGACTGAACCATGACTGGAAGAAATTAAGTTGTAAAAGGGGTGGGCCACATAACCACACCAACCAATGACAATCACCAAGGACCAGTGCTAGTTCAGATGTTCACCAGCACCAGTTTTGACCCCACTTTGAAATGTCACACCAGATTTTCAACATATTGAGGATTTAGGTTTAAAATGCCTGAAATTCAGATCCTTTTCTCTCAAAAATGTATCTCATTTTTCCGCAAGAAACTTTGCATTCAAACAATTGTTCAAAGTTAGTTCTAAGTGAATGCAAATCCCTCAACTATATTTTTTACTCCTTTTCGTTCAATCAGAGGATTCAAATGTAAGTTTTGCATATGATTATTAACTTTTCAGCCAGAACTAGATTCTGTTTACCCATATATATTCTCCAATGTTTTGTTTCCTCAACGAAACGTGTGATTATTGCTTTGGAAGCCCCCCAAATGTTACGTTCTAATGCACAGTATGGCTGGGAGTGGGAGAAATAAACTAATTAAAGATTATAAGGAAAATATAAATGAAAAATGAATAAGGTTTGGCGAAATCCCTCCTATCCTCTGCCACAGCAATGCAAGAAAACCAGATGATTGGGCTCATTCCATATAGTCCTGTTATTTCTATCACAAAAGATTATAAACTGGACTATACATTAAACTTTTGACATTAAAATTAGAGAAAGAGTATACCTCTATAACTAGCCTACCATTCGTATTTTGCTCATATTAAATGACTCAAATTCAAATTAAGTCGCGAAATTTCAAAAGTAAGCGATAAATTATGTAGTGAAGCTTTAAACTATTCAGTACACCTAAATATATCATGGAAAACTGCTACCAAAATAAAATACAAATGACCATGGGTATGATTTAGTTAATGCTTACACATAGCCCTATTTAGACACTGTTCCTACAGCATTCATTCAATAAAACTCCTCGCAAGTCATATGAAAATTAGGCAACTGTTATCTACAGCATCTATTTAAGTATATATCATGAGAGAAAATGTATCCGCTAAAGATGATTAACTTGTTGTGTGTGCAATATTGATGTCGCGGTCCCTTTAAGATGTTGCTCCGTCATGACGGCGGTGACGTTGAGCGCATAGTTTGTGTGTGAGATCCTGAAACGATGATGATGATGATGTGTGAAGCTCATCTTCGGTGATCCTCGAGAAATCTCCAGCGGAACTCAGCTTCATTCACGGTTGAATGTTTCTCGGTGGGATGTCAACACGCTGGGCTTGATTATATGGTTTTTCGGGGCGGTTTTCAGAACCAGGACAAGGCCGGTGATGGTCGGGCTTCAAGCCGGAGAGAGAGACCGAGGAGAGGCTGAGATTTCTGCGCTCCTTCGGTGAGTCTTCTGGAAGTACATTACACAAACAGATCGCTTTTTACTGCTTATAATACATCACATTTAGATCCAGGTGTTAATTCGTTGATTAGTCTATTTATTATTATACATTGTGATGTTTTTCATGAGGTTTATGTCAGGAGTTTTGGATTTAAAATGATACTTAAATGTAACAAATAAACTGTAATCAATTGTGATAAAGCTACATTATAACCTTTGGTAAACGTTCATTGTTTACTGTGTGATGTGTAGTCATATATATATATATATATATATATATATATATATATATATATATATATATATATATATATATATATATATATAAGACTACAGATCACATATTAAATATTAAATGTTTACCTTAAGTTACAATGTAGTTTCATTACGCTTGATTACAGTTTGTTATGTTATTCATATATATTAAAAATATATTTCTGTTATATATATATATATATATATATATATATATATATATATATATATATATATATATATATATATATATATATATGTATATATATATATATATATATATATATATATATATATATATATATATATTAGTAGCAACTATTTTTTTATATTGATTTTTATTTGTAATTTGTTCATATATTTTGCAGCATGGGTTTTCTGTCATGTGTTTACAGTTTGATTTTTGTGTTTATGAATGTGTGTCTTTGTGTTTGCAGTTTAGAGCTGATTCCTGGTGTGCAGACTCATCAGAGTACACGACACACACACTGTAAGATAATCATCTGTTGATAAAACATCCTCCAGATGAGCAGCAGAAGATCATGGCTTCAGCTGATCAACTAGGTAATGATGATGTATGTGTTACAGCTCAGGTGACACAAAACTTTACATATTATCAGATATGGGAAATTAAAAATGTTCAGTTTACTGGAGTAGGCATGAGCCGGTATAAGATTCTGACGGTATGATAACGTTGGATAAAACTATCACGATTTTACAGTATTGTGATTACTGCTCTAAAATATATTCATTTTAAATGTCTGGGTAAAAAAGTAAAACTTGTTCCTCTTTGAACACAACATATTTTATAAAAAAAAAAAAAAACATTGAAAATATTTTAAAGCAGTAAACATGTCAGGCTACATAATGAAAATTAATTATTGACTTCTTCTGTCTTCATTAGGTTCAAAAACACAGATTTCTTTACAATTTAAAAGGACATCTTTGGATATCCTTTCTGCTGGAGATACTGTTATCAAAAAAAAAAATGTAAATAAAAAGTCATACACATACCTTAGGAATGGTATTAGAAAAAAGTTTGGCGGTTTTAAAACCTTGAATTTACAAAACCACGGTATACCTTGAAAACGGTTATCATCCCACACCTAATCTGGAGTTTGAGTAAATTGTTAGTGTTCATTTAATTCTACAAGGGTCTGATAACAATTTTTGCAAATTTAAAGAAAATATAATGTCCTATTTTATTTTCAGAAAATGACTATTGGTCATAACAAATGTTTATAAATAGATGTATGTACTATAGCCTTTATATTACCACGAAAAAAACACATTAAGATTAAAAATATCATTTACAAGAACGTCCTGGCCAAGATTAGGCAGTATAGAGTTCACGTGGGTTTAACAAACATAACAGAGAATATCATTCATCCATCAAAACACGCATCAAATGAAAAACTACACAGAACATCTACAGGCCAATGTTTAAAATTTCACTTTTTTTAAAGTAGCTAGTGAAAGCAACTCTTTAAATATGTATACGTGTATACATAAACAAACACACGCACACAAGTTTTCCAGAAACGTTCTCACAAAATACAACACATTAGGAGAATATAATGTGGCCAATAATTGTCTTTAAAAAAACCACAAATGACGGCGATGCGGTTGCGCAATAGGTAGTGCTGTCTCCTCACAGCAAGAAGGTCGCTGGTTTGAGCCTCGGCTGGGTCACTTGGCATTTCTGTGTGGAGTTTGCATGTTCTCCCATGGGTTTCCTCCGGGTGCTCCGGTTTCCCCCACAGTCCAAAGACTTGCGGTACAGGTGAATTGGGAAGGCTAAATTGTCTGTGGTGTATGAATGTGATTGAGTGTGTGTGGATGATTCCCAGAGATAGGTTGCAGCTGGAAGGGCATCCGCTGCGTAAAACATATGCTGGATAAGTTGGCGGTTCATTCTGCTGTGGCGACCCCGGATTAATAAAGGGACTAAGCGGAAAAGAAAAGAAATGAATGAAACACAAATGACCAAAAACATACGTTAGTATTTGAGTTCCCCTTCTTTTCCATTTTAATCCTCAACTCTTTAACTACCCCAAGAAAAAAAATGTTTGGATTGCATTTTTTAACTCCTAATGTCGCTAGTTAACACACTCAAGGCAATTTTTTTTCAACACATCACATAATTTCTAAAATATCAGCCTGTATCCAATAGTAGATATGTTGGTTTATGGTAAAAGTACCAGAATTTAATGCTAAATCACCTTCCTTTTTTTGAAGTATGCCATAAAATATTTCAGATTCTCATTTAACATACTCTCTTGTTTTTTTTTTTTTTCTGTTTTTGTTACAATAAAACCAAAATAAAGAGTAGTAGTTCAACAGGATTATGTTTGTTTGATTTTTTTTTTTTTTTTAAATAAACATTTTTATTCATTTTTGTAAACCAACAATGCTGTGTGTAAGCCATTATTTAAAACAGTCATTCTTTAAATGACTTTAACAGTCATCATTTAAAACTGTAAAAACATGATTAACCATTTGTGGTAGAGGAGCAGGCAATGGGTTAAAGAGTTTTCAGTATAGAAAAAGTAATTAAAAATAATTGTACAAAACAAACAGAAATAACTGGCATTTACTATAATCTACAAGCCTATATTCATTTATGAAAATCAAGGTCACTTAAAGGGTTAGTTCAACCCAAACTGTCACATCTGCCATTATTTACTCACCCTCCACTTGTTCTAATCCTGTTTGAGTTTCTTTCGTATGTTGAACACACACACAAAAAGATGTTTCATAGAATGCTGGAAACCTGTAACCATCAACTTCCATAGTATTTGTTTTTCCTACTATGTCAAAGGTTACAGGTTCTCAGCTTTCTTCAGAATGTCTTACTTAGTATTCGACAAAAGAAACTCCGGTTAGGAACTACTTCAAAGTAAATAAGTCGTGTATGAATATTAAGTTTTGGATAAACTGTTCCTAAGCTTGTAGTGTTTGTGAAATTCACAATTCAATCAGCTCTTCCTGTGGTTTGTGCTTGGTCTTGTCTTGATAATTTGATATATGATCTGAAAAAGACTTTCCTCTTGAGGCTCACTGTAGTAGTCCATTTTGGCTGTTCAGGTGTTTCTTATGATCTGAATGAAGCTGCTTTTTTATTTTAAAGGGACAGTTCACCCAAATATGCCAATTCTGCTATCATTTACCCACTTTACTTATTCTAAACTTATTAGAGTTTCCTTCTTCTGTTAAACTCAAAAGAAGATATTTTGAGAAATGCTGGTGCCCATTGACTTCTGTAGTAAATAGGCTGCTTTTTCCCCAAACTTTTTCTGAATTTCTTGTTTTGTGTTTAACAGAAGACGTCCCAGAAATCTTTGAGTCTGTTTATTTACTTGTGTAAATGTGTGTAAATGTATATTTGTTGAGTTTTTTTTAATAATTTCAGCAATATCACTGACTAATGTGCAATTTTTGAGTAATTTATGTACAATACAGTTTGCAAGGTCATCTTTTAGTAAATATATATTATATAAGAGGCTTGCTTTGTTTACCAAACAAAGAGATCTATTTGTATTTGCATTGTTAACCCTTACTTATTGTTTTTTTATTTTGTGTTTATAATGTCCCTATATTCTGTCTGGTCCTGCTCATATCTCATATAAACCACATGAGGTAGAATAAACAATGTGGTCATTTGATTTTTTTGGGTGAGCTATCCTTTTTGAATCAAGTTTCATTTTAAATAGGCCAAAATTGAGTCAGATCAATGCATTTGATTAATCTGTGAATTTTGATTTCGAATCGGATCAGACATGGAGGTGATGACGCCGCTGATGGAGAAAGCAGAAGGTGATGAAGAGGAGGAGGATGAGAATGTAGATGGAGATGAAGATTCCAAGCATCTTCCTCAAGGCATCACGTAAGTCTCTCCTGTCGTCTGTCACATCACAGATGCTTGTCCTGTTTTAAGTTGGGAAAATATGCAATATTTCGATAACGGTATTTCTTAAAATATGACCAACTTTTAAAAATTAAAATGCAATTCATTTAAATAAAATACATTCATGCAATTTTAATTAACTTCATAAGCAATTTTTTAAAATATTTCGAAATTGTTCACATTAATCTCAACTGTGTGTGGGTCTCAATATGTATGCAAATATAAATATGAAAAGGTGACAACGCCAATATAAATTAATATTCATATATCAGCAGTTTGTACAAAATCTTGTATGTAATCTTCATACTAAAAAAAAACTAATAATAGATCATATTTTTCTGCGCTAATTAAATACTAAAAAAATAAACAAAGTCCAGATGCAAACAATTAGACTTTAAAACATCAGGAATGGCTGAAAACCTCAGCGGAAATTCAGATTTTTATTGGCTGTTGTCATTTTCGTTGTTCATTCACCTCATGGCCGTGACATTGCTTTGAAAACAAGTTAAATGCCTGAACGAATGCAAAAATAACCAATTATTACTGTGAAACATAAAAGAAGGTATTTTGAAAAATGCTGAAAACCTGTAACCATTGACTTTCATTGTAGGAAAAACAAATACTATAGAAGTCAATGGTAGCAGGTTTTCAGCATTCTTCGAAATATATATATTTTAAAAGCATGCACATCAATCTCAACTGTGTGTGCGTCTCAATGTACATGAATATATAGAAAAGGCTATATTATTATTATTATTATATTATCTATATTATTATTCATGTATATCAGCAGTTTGTACAAAATCATTTATGTAATCATCATACTAACATAAAAGTCCAGCGCAGAGCGCGTTAGTTGTGCACATCGCTTACACATTGCTTAAAACACACAGCATGTACAGCAATACGCAAATATCTTTACATATGAAAAAGAATAAAAGGATTAAAATATTACAAAATATTTTATTTTCTAGCCTACATAAATATAAAACCCACTGCCTCCATGCCTTCTTCATCTCTGAAGGCTTTTTCAGTTTATTCATAACAATTTGCTTTTGTATAATGTTATTATTATTAGCAGTATTATTTATTATATCCATATTTATATTTGTTTTAGTAAAAACAAGCTTAGATTTGCCCATCTGTCAGGTTTTAGACAGGTGCATATGGTTTGGAAATAACTCAGTTGTTTGAGCACACTTCATTATTATTGTTCATTTATTAATTTGCTGAAAATTAGAACTAAATTAAGAAATAGTTTTGAAACAAATATTTGCGCTTGATAAACTAAATTAATTATGCAGGCTAATGGATGTCTGTGCCTACAACACGTTTCCCTATCCACGAGTGTGAAAGTGAAAGTAGACTCATCTCTCATTCTCGCTCTGCAGATGCTGTTTAACTGTTTTCTCGCTAGTAAAACGCTCATTTTTTTCACTTACGAAGTCTGTCATGTAAATAGCAAATGCACCATGGCGTGACGCAACTGACTCTTAAAGGGAATGGGAGATGAGACTCTGATTGGTTTATTCTCAAAACACACCTATAACACATTAAGAGAATAAGCTCAACCCTGTTAGACCATGCGCCACGGCACAAGGCGGATTTTTCCATTCTTAAAATAGTGAAAGTGGATTCGGACACGCCCTTAATGCTTTTGTGCCGTGCACTATGGCACCTGGATTGTCAAAATAGAGCCCAAAACAGAGACTTTAAAAGACAATGAATGACTAAAAACCTCGGCAGAAATTGAGATATATATTTTTTTTTATTGGCTGTTGTCATTTTCCTCTCATGTCTCCCAGTTTTAATTTTCAGCTCTAAGTTGACTGAGGCCGCTTCTGATTGGTCAGATTTGAATAAACAACATATACATGCAGTGCACTGATGCTTTGCTCTGCTTTGCTTTGAAAATTCTTTTTAAACCAGAAGAATGAATTAAATGCCAGAATGAATGCAATAATCAATCACTCTATAGTAGGGATGTAACGGTATCAGAATTTCACGGTATGGTAATACCTCGGTATGAATGGCACGATACGGTATTCATTGAATCCTTTACAGGAAAAACAAAACTAATGAAAATACTCCAAAAAAGTGCCAAAAGTGTCAATGACATACAAATTAGCCATCTATCTGTAAGCTTTGAAACAGGAACTTCAATTTTTCAATTTTAATAACAAAAAATTATTAAACCATGTAAAAAAATAAAGTTTCACTTTAGTATTGTTGACTACTCATCACATTCAACATTTACTCACTCACTCACTTAGATAGAGATGGGTTTTAAGGAAAATTATCAAATAACTATAATCTGGTACAAGCTGGGATCTGTGGCCATGTCCCCTGCAACAGAAAAAAACCCCTCTCATTTGGGACTGAGCTTTCTGGGACAGAGATATGACTTGGCCCAGGTTGACAGCAGTGGGTAACGTTGTGCATTGTCTTTCCCCCACTTGAGAGGACAAGCCATGAGTGAGATAGAGGTCTCTTTGCGGTACAAGTCAATGTCTGCATCAATCTAACAAGTGTGCTGTGTTCTGCAGTCCCCATGACTGTTTTTAGTTGTATTCCCCAACTTGTATTTCACCACAGTCTGGCAGTGCCTGCATACTGCTTTTTTAAAAAAATTTTTGTCTGTCACCTTTTCTCCTTTTTCGTATCTTTTTAGAGAGAAACCGAAATGCTTCCACACATCCGATTTAAAACCCGCTTTAGGTTCGATCATTTCCAGCTCTTTTTCATCCCTGCTACTAGCAGCACACTCCATTTCCGCATTACTGGATCTGTAGCGACAACAGACCACAAAGGATGATGGCCACGCCTGGGCTGATGGGAAGTGTAGTTTCCGCTACCACCCGTTCAATTCATTCGCCTGAGCAAATTTTCTCAGAAGACCTATAGTTTTATCGAGTCATGCAACTATGGTAATATTGAAAAAAATTACTATTGCGGTATGACGGTATTTACAATACCGTTACATCCCTACTCTATAGTAAAACTAAGGTGTCCAAATAGTGTATTTATCAACGCACCACACATGTATATCTGTCAATATCACAAAAATGTGTTTTAGCGTTTAATGACCATTTCATTTATTGCACTTCTCTGCGTTATTGCATATGCTATTATCACGATAATGATATTTTTCCGATATATTGTGCAACTCTTATTTGCATAAAGTTAATCTGTAAAAAAAACAATTTGAATATATGAACACCATACATTTATAAAGAGATGGTTCACCCAAAAATGACAGTCCTATCACCATTTACTCACCCTTCACTTACTTTCTTCTGTTAAACATAAAAGAAGATATTTTGAAGAATGTTGGGAACCTGTAACCATTGACTTTCATAGTATTTGTTTTTCCTACTATGGAAGACATGGGATACAGATTTTCAGCATTCTTCAAAATATCTTTTTTTGTGCTCAACACAAGAAAGGTTTGGAACTACTTGAAGGAGAGTAAGTATTGAGTAAACTTTAATTTATGGGGTAAACTATCCCTTTAGTTCATGCTGTAATCTTCTGACATCTGAAGTAAAATCACTGGTGTGGATTTCTTCTTCTTCTGTGTTTCAGGTTTACTCAAACTCTGCTGCATCTTTTGAAAGGGAACATCGGCACAGGATTGCTCGGGCTTCCTCTAGCAGTGAAGAATGCTGGCATAGTGGTATGTATTAATAAACTAGGTCAAGGTTAACATCAGCATTTTCAATTCAATTCAGCTTTATTTGTATAGCACTTTTACAATGTAGATTGCGTCAAAGCAGCTTCACATAGAAGATCATATTAAATTGGCACATTGTAGTTCAGCTTTTAGTGTTTAAGTTTAGTTCAGTTTAGCTCAGTTCAGAGTGATTTAATAGTCACTACTGAGAGGCACACTTTAAGCTGTATAGAAGTGTCTTGAAAAATATCTAGTCAAATATTATTTACTGTCATCATGACAAATAAAATAAATCAGTTATTAGAAATGAGTTATTATGAGTTATATTTATGTTGAGAAATGTGTTAAAAATCTTCTCTTCGTTAAAAAGAAATTGGGCAAAAAATAAACAGGGGGTCTAATAATTCAGGGGGGTTAATAAATCTGACTTCAACTGTATATAGTCACTAATTTACTAATTAAAAATATATATTAAAATATTATTCAATAGTTTCCCAGTCATGGGTTGCAGCTGGAAAGGCATCCTCAGCCCACAGTATCTAATTTAAAAAAGCCAAAAATACACAGCTCAAAGAAACATTTAAAATAAAACAGACACATATAGTCACTAATTTACTGATTTAAAAAATATTTAGATATTAATAAATAGTTACAGCTCATTTTATATTAAAATAAAGCTAATCCTCTGGTTTGAACGTTAATAAAAAAAACAACAAAGCATGAAAACTGACTCTCAAACTCTAAAAACCTGAAGCGCTTGAGGGGAATGTTAAATGTACAGTATGTGTTGTTTGCTAAAAATGCAATTCCAGCTTTCTTGCCTCATTATTAGTTAGTTTTGCCATCATATCCTGATGCTGACTGTTTAAAGTGAGTTGAAAAACCGGTCAGTTAGGTTTACAGGCTTAAACCGCACAGTATAGAGGCTGTGTTGTAGCTTAAGGCTAGATTGCTGTTGGTTTGTAACAGCGTTAGTCCACAAACTTTACTGCCATCATAAAGACCTGTACAGTATGAAAGCAAAGTTCACAGTGAGTCAGAAAGAGAGCGATAAGACTTTACAGCTGTGGTAAGATGTTAACTTTGGTCATTAAAAACCGATATTTGCTTTTTAAACTGTTTGTTAGTTTTGAGTTTTCATTAAAAACATACTAACCTAAAAACTGTCACCTCACAGTAAAAAGGTCGCTAGTTTCAGCGCCAGCTGAGTCAGTTGGCATTTCTGTGTGGAGTTTGCATGTTCTCCCCGTGTTGGCGTGGGTTTCCTCCAGGTGCTCCAGTTTCCCTCACTGTCCAAAAACATGCAGTATAAGTGAGTGAGTGTGTGAATGCGACAGAGTATGGGTGTTTCCCAGTACTGGGTTGCAGCTGGAAGGGCATTCGCTGTGTACTCTGTAATAGTTGGTGGTTCATTCCACTGTGGAGACGCCTAATAAATAAGGGATTAAGCCGAAGGAAAAGGAATGAATGAATCCTTTATGGGTTCCTTTTTTTCCGTTGAATACAAAAGAAGATAATTTGAAGAATGTTCTTCGAAATATCTTCTTTTGTGTTCAACAGATGAAAGAAACAGGTTTAAAACAAGTGGTTGGTGAATAAATAATGACAGAATTTTACTTTGATAATTATAGTGAATGACAGAATTATCTCTTTAAATGAAATTTTAGCGGTCTTTTATTCCAAATTGTACTAATAATAATAATTCCTTACATTTATATAGCGCTTTTCTGGGCACTCAAAGCGCTTTACACAATGAGGGGAATCTCCTCATCCACCACCAGTGTGCAGCATCCACCTGGATGACTCAACGGCAGCCATTTTTCGCCACACCACACACCAGACAGAGAGGAGACAGAGTGATGATATGCCAATTATGATATGGGGATGGTTAGGAGGCCATGATATACAGAGGCCAGTGAGCAGATTTGGCCAGGATGCCGGGGTTAAACCCCTACTCTTTTTCAAAGGGCATTTTTAACGACCACATGGAGTCGGGACCTCGGTTTAACGTCTCATCCAAAAGACGACGCTCACTAAGCATAGAGGCCCCGTCACTATACTGGGGCATTAGAACCCACACAGACCACAGGTTGAGCGCCCCCTGCAGGCCTCACTAACACCACTTCTGGCAGCAACCTAGCTTTCCCATGTGGTCTCCCATCCAGGTACTGACCGGGTACTGACCAGGTACTGCTTAGCTTCAGTGGGCGACCAAGTAAGAGTTGCAGAGAGCTAGCTGCCGGCTGAATAATCTGAATAATCAAGTAAAACTGCATCTGAAATATGAAAAATGTAGGACAGGTCTTGATTTTATCATTCAGGAATTGATTGGTTGGTCGTGGTCTGCTATTGGTGGATCTCATGTGATTAACGGGATGATTCCACCATTGTGACATCATATATAAATATAAAATATGTTATAGTAGAGGGAGAGAAAGGTATTTTGATTAAAGAATTAAAATGTGTTTGTACAAATGCAAAACTGATAACAGATAGTGTCTTAAAAACACATTTTACTGATCATGATTGTGTTGTTTGTTTCCTCCAGTTGGGTCCGGTTAGTCTGGTTCTGATGGGTGTGGTGTGTGTCCACTGCATGCACATCCTAGTCAACTGCAGCCATCAGCTGAGTGAGCGGTAAGAATACACCAATCAAAGCCCTCCGCCTCAGTCTGCACAGCCAGTCACAATTCGTCAACACAGAGATCATATTTTTAGGGATGAAAAAAAGAGTGTACTTTTGCCAACTGTTTTCTCCCATTCACTGCGCTCTAAGGCCTCGTTTACACTAATACATTTTAGTTTTAAAACGCATAAGTTCGGCTACGGTTACGCCATCCATCCACACCACGCTGTAGTTTTTGAGTGCAGAAAGCAAAGCATTTTGATAACGCTGGAGAGGCCATTTTCATTTTAAAACGTTGCTGCTCGGTGTCAGTGTGGATGGGGAAAAACGGAGACATCTGAAAACGGAGGCGTGGCTGCAGACATTCGCCTCTCTGATTTGGGCTTTTTACTCAATATTACGTAGACTACATACAACTCTCCTGCATCCTCTCCTAGTTCAGACTACGCAAGTTTGATATGGAAAACAGACTCTCGAGGACATGTCGGGTAAATCTTCAAAGGACACTGTACTTTATAACCTCATTCACATCTCCCATATTTCACTTTCTTAACAATAAATTGAAAACATGATATGAGGAACTGCAGAATTTTATGTATTTATATTTTATATATTTATCCAAGTAACTTTTTATTGTAACACAAAATACTTTTTTTATCATGTAATATTTTATGTATATCCATCTTGCCATGAAATAGCCATAAGTTGCTGAAGTGGCAATAAATAAGTAATAAATAAACATGAGGAACTGCTTTTTTCATTTTGGTATTAGCAACTTAACAGACACCAAAACTGTTGAGGCGTCGTGTAGCTGCATATTTTAGATGAGCGTCATCTCCACTGTATGCATAGTTATAACAAAACAGAGCCTATAACATCAATGGCTCCTTTCATTTTCATTCAAATATGAAACATATCCTTTTTTTTGCTGAATATCAGTTTTAATATTCAGTAATGGCCATTATAAAAGTATAACATACTAATAGTTTAATCATTATAGGAAATAAAGGTAAGCAATCAGTCAAATGTGCAGAATCACTTCATGTGGTTACATAAATTAATGTATTCACTTATCTTTGCGCTCAGCCAAAACGCATTACCTGAGAATAAGTAATAGATTCAAAAGTCCAAAGTGGGGGAATATGTCGTTAGATATACGCCGCTTTCACACATTGATACCGGTAAATATATGGAAAATTTCTGGAACGACTTTACCGGTAAATTCAAAAAAGGGCTGTTCACCCAGGCGAGGACGTTACAGAATTTTTCCGGAAAAGTTCACACATCTATTCCAAAATACCAGTAAATTCTGACATCATTAACCAGAAATGACCTCTAAACGGCTGCGCTTGTATTTGTAAACATTTGACTCCATTACAAACTCTGTGGATGGATCAGTGTTGTGAACAACTTCGAATATAAACATACAGAGAAACACTTTCACATGTCGAGATGTACATGATATGTGTGTGTGCTGGCGCTCACGGGCACACGCAAAGCTTGAAGGTAGACAAACAACAGATTATCATAAGCATCTTATCGATAATTATTCACATGGTTGGCATTAAGAAGAACATATAAAACGTTATCTGACTAATTTCTAGCAGCTACATGTGTCTGGAAAAATATTCAAAGGCTTTTATTTTCATAAACCACGCAGATGTGAATGCGTCTGACTGTTCTGATTGGCTAAAGCAGACGTCTCATGTCAGCAGATTCTAAACGTGTACGCGCTCTTTCCGGCAATCTTCCTTCTGCGTTCACACAGCGCAGCATTCCGGCAAATTACCGGTAATGTTACAATTTCTCTTTCCTGAAAATAGCCAGAATGAATTTACCGGTATTTTCAAAAAGGGCCTGTTCACACATACACACCTTTCCGGAAAATTGCTGGTAATTTTCCGAAAAGGTCACAGGTTTTAGACGCGATATGTGAACAGCCCCATACAGATTTACCCTTAGAGATACAGTACAAGCACTGATCTAAAATAGAGATACCTGTTTATAAGCCATGCAGGGCGATTACAACTTATAACACACAATTAAACACATATTTTGCAAACTACACAAAACAAGGCAACAGTTTTGATCACACTTGCTTGTTATGATCCGGAGGAAGAAGAAACTGGTCCATTTCAACTGTAAAAGTTACTGACAAAGTCTCTGCTGCACTTCAATAGCAAACGGCCGACGAATCCCGCGCTGCAGCGTAGGCTATTGTATCAAAAATCTGAATCATGACAGGAACAAGAGCGTCATCTTCGCATCATGATCAGTCCCGTGATCCCCGCGCCTCTGCTTGTGTGTGGAGGGAAAATGCGTGCACATTATAACAGAGCTGGAGTACATATTTGGTGATGTACCGTACCGTACGTTGATGCGATCAAACAAAAGATCCGAACCCAACTCGATTTGTTTACTAGATTTTGCAAAAGAATCAATAGTTTTAAACATGCTGCGCTTTTAGATTTAAACCTCAGCTGAATGTTTTCATTCACTTAGAGCTGTGTTACACACTGCATGAAGATCGTTTTCAAAAACCCATATTAATCATTAATATTGGAATGTGGAGACTTTCAACCAGCATAACAAAACATGTTTCTGAAGACAATCTTCGGTCCTACTTTATATTAAGTGTCCTTAACTACTATGTACTTACATCATAAAATAAATACAATGTACTTACTGTGTTTATAATGTATTTGAGAACACTTGTGGTGCTTTTGAGTTGGGTTAAGGTAAGGTAAAACTTTATTGTCCCAGTTAGGGAAATTTGTCTTGGGCTCCTGCCCCCAGCTGCAGTCATCACAAACATGGACAAAACAATGCAACATACAAAACACAAATAGATAGTTCAATAAAAGTTACAAGCCTCACTCCAACAACACATAAATAAGCAAACTGAATACTCTTAATCTAATCTAAGCCAACACTATTATTTAATAGCTTAATGCTCGTAGGATAAAAATAATTTTTATATCTGTTTAATCTACAGTAAGGTACTCTGAATCTTTTCCCCGAGGGTAACAACTCATATTCCTCATGCAGAACATGTGATACGTCACGAACAATTTGTTTAGCACACCTTAATGCCTCCTGTTCATACATATCCTGCAGTGACGTCAGCTCTGATACACCTATAATTTTCAGGCAGTGTGAATTAAACAACCTACTTTTGATCTCAGCTCCACAGACAAGTTGCCGAACCAAGCTGTGATGCCGTACCTTATCAAACTCTCACACACAGCCTTATAGAAGAACATGATCATACATTTCTGATCCACCCCATAAATTCTTAGACGTCGTAAAAAATACAGTCGTTGCTGAAGCTTACAACAGAGATTATCAACATGTATATGCCATTTTAGTGAGTTATCGAAGAAGACACCAAGATATTTAAATGAAGTGACCTGTGTGATGGTTTGAGTTTTGATGGTCACAGGCCTATGATCACCAATTCCTCTAGGGTCAAACACCATCTCTTTTGTCTTACTGACATTCAAATCTAGAAGATTGTCGTCGCACCAACTCGCATGGACAGTTATGGACAGGTTTGGTGGTATGGGTAAGTTGAAGGGTGGGTTAAGGTGTAAGGGATGGTCGACAGTGTATTTACAAATGTAATTACAAAAGTTAAATACAGATGTAATTACATTCATGTATTTAATCAAGCATAAGTACACAGTAGATACATGTGTTTACACAATAAGTACATTGTAACAAACTATTAATTCCTGTGTAAGTACCTATTAGTTAAAGCCACTTAATATAAAGTGGGACCCTACCTTCTACTGCATTTTTAATATATAGCACTCTTTAATTTTGGGTGTTACTTTAATGGTTTGTATTTTAAACTTTGAAATGTCACTATTAGTATTTCATCGTCTTGCAAACCCATTTTGGGAAGCCCTGCAATGACGTGTCTCCCATTCCTTAGTTTCTCTCCCGAAGAACTTTCAGTAATTCTTATCTTCACCAGGTTAATAGACAGAAATAATCCTCAAATTCTCATTGAACCTAAAGCAGGTGTTCATCTAAAGAGCAAGCCGACAGCTGGCCGACATCAGGCCATCATCATCAGCTTGGGTTTTGTGGTTTGTTTCACACCGTCGGTACTACTGAGAGCCTGCTGGGGGGTTTTTGTATGCATGTCGAGTCTCCGTCGCTGAGAGAGATCGCTCTGATTGGCTCGTCCTGTGAACGAGAATAAAAACAAAAGTGATGAAATCGAGCAGAGAATTTTAGACACCACACAGACAGAAGGCTGCTCTAATGTTCTGCCGTATTACCTGATCATTTCAATCTGTGAATATTTTTTATAATAACACCAGCCATCTGGAATGAGGGTGATGATTCATATTCTGAATAGCAAGCGGCGGCTGCTTTGTTTATGGGTCATACATCTGCACTCCTAGTTTGGGTTTACTGTTTGATTGATGATTATAGTGAAACTAAAACTGGATTGTTGAATCTGATGTCTTCACGTTTTCATGATCTGTCGGATGACAGAAGCGAACAAATAATGCTGCTAATAAACGCACACAATGTGCTGTAGTATTATTGAAAGTCATGATGGTAGTGTTTATATCCATGCTTGATCTCAGACGCTCCAAGACAGTGATTCATCTTTTCTAAAGCATTCAAATATTGATTTATGTGATGCAGCAATGTGTCATATGACTGAACCGTAGCTGTAAATTTCTACTTTCTGAAAAAAATCTAATAACTGTACACTACCTGACAAAAGTCTTGCCGCCTATCCCAAGGTTTAGGAATAGCCCATAATAACTTGACTTCTAGTTGATCATTTGGTATCAGAAGTGGCTTATATGAAAGGCAAAGGCCTCTAGATTACGCTTATTTTACCACAATAAAATATGATCAGGCCTTGATTTTTAATTATTTAATTAGGATAGTAAGGTCTCACTTTTCTTGGACAAAAATCTTGTCACTTCGCAGAAATAATGTGTTTATGTTATTGTGTAATATTGTGTGTGACTCCCATGAGCTTGGAGGACTGCATCCATACATCACTGCAATGACTCAAATCACTTAATAAGGTCATCTGAAATGGCAAAGAAAGCGTTCCAGCCGGACTCGCAGAGTTCATCGAGATTCTTTGGATTCATCTTCAATGCCTCCTTCATTTTACCCCAGAAGTGCTCAATAATGTTCATGTCTGGTGACTGGGCTGGGCAATCCTGGAGCACCTTGACCTTCTTTGCTTTCAGAAGCTTTGATGTGGAGGCTGAAGTATGAGGAGGAGCGCTATCCTGCTGAAGAGTTTGCCCTCTCCTGTGGTTTGTAATGTAATGGGCAGCACAAATGTCTTGATACATCATGCTGTTGATGTTGGCATCCACTCTGCAGATCTCTCGCACGCCCCCTTACTGATTGTAACCACACACCATGACTTTTCCTTCACCAAACTTGACTGATTTCTGTGAGAATCTTGGGTCCATGCGGGTTCTAATAGGTCTTCTGCAGTATTTGTGATGATTGGGATGCAGCTCAACTGATGATTCATCAGAAAATCTACCTCCTGCCACTTTTCCAAATGATCAACTACAAGTCAAGTTATTATTGTTGCTATTACAACTGAGATCAAGACTTTTGTCAGGTAGTGTATGAACTTTTTTTACATTTAAAAAGAGTAGTTTATCCAAATGAAAATTCTATAACCATTTAAGTATCCTCCACCTGTTCAACACCTCTTTGAGTTACTTTTCTTCTGTTAAACACAAAGAAAGATACACTGAAGACTTTCATAGTATTTTTTTTATTTCTACTATTGATGTCAGTGGCTTTTCTCCCCAAACGTTTTTTAGAATATCTTGTTTTGTGTTCAACTGATGAAAGACATATATAAAGGTTTGGAAAGATTCATTTTTGAGTGAACTATCTCTTTAACCCTCTCAAGGCAGGCGTTGCTGATTTGCAACAGTTAAAAGCATGGATTTTTCCTGTTTCTAAAATTTAATTTGAGCCTGAAAGGGTTAACAAGTGAATCGATCCCTGCTGGTATAGACAGGTTATTCCACAAAATTAAGTTCATATTTAATTCTATAGCGCTTTTACAATGTAGATGTCAAATGTCAAAGCAGCATAACAGAAGTTCTAATAAACTGAAACTGTCACTCCAGATTTCAGAGTTGAAGTTCAGTTTAGTTCAGTTCAGTGTGTTTTAATTTTCACAGCTGAAAGGCCAAACACTGAAGAGCAAATCCATCAATGTGCAGCTCCACAAGTCCCACACCAATGGCGACTGTGGCGGTGAACAATCTTCACTAATTGAGGAAAGTGAAGGGAAAAAAAAAACCTTGATAGAAATCAGGCTAAGTTGGGCATGACTATTTCTCCTATGGCCAAACTTCTTGTGCAGAGCTGCAGTCAAGGTGTTGGAGGCTGAAGAACTCTTGACGTACATTGTGGAGATGCTTTATCAGCGGGTAAGATGTAGGACAGGGGTGTCCAAACTTGGTCCTGGAGGGCCGGTGTCCTGCAGATTTTAGCTTTAACTTGCCTCAACACACCTGCAAGGATGTTTCTAGGATTGTGGAACATTCCAGCATGTAAGGCAGGGTGGAGAGTAGTGTAAAATGCTGGTGTAGGTCTAGTAAATTGAAACCGCTTCAGTTCAGTATTAATGTGGCCGTTGAAGGTCAGTTCAGTTTATTTCAGATCAGTCTAATGCTAATGCAGATGGACTATCCACTGAAGAGCAACTCCACACACTATACCTGCTAGTTGGCCAGTGCTGGAGCCTTTGTGGTGTGTTCCATCACAATTATTAAGCCCAGATGCGCATAACATGAAGCGACAACACGGCTTTCATTTCAAGAGTTCTGTTTGGTTAGTTTAGTGTGTGGGCTTCAAAGGGAAGATTGCACAGTTCAGGTGACCAAATGTGACTTTAGGATGACTTTGGTCCCCTGTTGGATCACAAGTGAAGTTTCCCCCCACTCACACATTTGATCCTGTTGGTGACTAAAGCTCAGCTCCCATTCAACAAAGGCAATGTTCATGCGGCGAGACTTTGTTTGTGGCACTCGATGACCAGAAGCATCAAGCAAGCGTTCCCAATAGGAAAACACATCTCATTAGATATTCAGATAAACACTGTATTGTTTGTGAAACTATCCTCAAAGCTGAGTAGTTGTTCCTGAGTGGTTTGAAGCACGCATACATATTCTGTATTCTGAACACAGCACTTGCTAGCGTGTGGACTTTCCTGCAGTCAGGATATCTGTGTATGCGTTCTCGGTGTACAAACGGCTGCTGCTTGCACGCATTCGCTCTTCAAACGCGATCAAAGGCCTATCCCTGGGGTCTGAGAGCAGGAAAGGCAGACCGCTGCATCAGTCATATGTGGGCAGGCTGATTTTACAGTGTGTGCCGGCGTTAGACTGAAGACTTGTCATCCTCATCTTCATCAGTGGGCTGTCATGGGTTTGCCAAAGCTACTGCAATTAGCATAAATTATCAACCACAAAGACTGACATAGAGTAGAAGTCAGAATTATTAGCCCCCCCTGTATATTTCTGTACAAGTTCTGTTTAACGGAAAGACGTTTTTTTTTTTTTTTTAACACATTTCTAAACATATAACTAATAACTAATTTCTAACAACTGATTTCTTTACCATAATGACAGTACAGATTACACTTAAGTAGATCTATAATGACAAGGGATCTGTGATATATCCAGTGCCATGTCCTTATTTTTATTGCTATCATTATTATTAAATATAAGATTTTTTTATCGGCCACATCCTGAAGGTTGTTATCGCAGAATAAAGCCCAACAGGCTTATCTTTTGTGCAAGACTAAAGGGCTTTATTCTGCAATAACAAACATCCTAGATGTACTTTATCTTGTTTATTAAACGGCTACTTGCCACAGAACATAACAATTAGACAGTTTTTTGTGCTGTAATAGTTTATTAATTCTTTAATTAAATGCAAAACTGACAGAAACGAAAACAGCTGATGGAATATACACTAACCTGCACATTATTCAATCACAAGATGGCGCCAAACAGTCAAAAACACATAGCTGGCAGAAATTAAAACCGCTGATGGAGTATACACTAACCTGATCATTATTCAGTCACAAGATGGTGCCAAACTGTCAAAAACACAGATAAGCAGGATGGTGAAACTCTTAGTTGAAGATACATGAGACTCCTGCTGCAGAAAACGCCACTAAACCATCACACTTTTGAGTTCAGTCTGTTATTATATTATATTATATTATATTATATTATATTATATTATATTATATTATATTATATTATATTATATTATATTAATTATATTATATTATATTATTTTATATTATATTATATGATGTGATGTTTTGATATTTTATTATTTTTTTATTTTATTATATATATTTTTTTATTTTATTATATTATATTTTAATATATTATATTATTTTATATTTATTTTATTATATTTGTTATATTTTATTATATTAGATTTTATTGTTTATTATATTTTATTTTATAATATATTTTATTTTATTATATTTTATTTCATTTTATTATAAGGACTAAACATTAGGCTGAAGTGTGTGGTGTTATATGTGTTCGCACCGCTCATGAGGTTATCAGCCCCGGCAGCACCTCATTTTATAGGCTTTTTTTCTGGTGGTGTCAGATTTGGCTTTGGGGTCAGTTTTGCGTCTGAAGCTGATTCTAGTCATGAGTAGTCGAGCTTTCTTTCTGTCCTTTTTTATTCAAGTGTTTTGACTGCATTTCCCCCTCTAGAATTGTACGAAAGCTGTTTTTATTCTGCCCCCGCTTTGTTCTTCGGTGATATGCGTGTATGTGTGAGTGTCTGTCTGTCGTTTCTCTGGCTCGTTTCTCACCTTTTTTGTCTGTGTCCTTGTCTATGTGTGCCTGACTGACTGTCTGTATAGTCTTTATGTGTGTGTGTGTGTTTGTCTGTCTCTCATCCTTTCTGTCTGTTGTGTGTCTGACTGTCTGTGTGTCTGTCTCTATCTTTCTGTCTGTCTGTAGCTGGTTCGAGCCCCGGTTTGATCAGTTGGCATTCCTCTGTGGAGTTTGCATGTTCTCAGAAGAATGTATGGGTGTTGCCCAGTGATGGGTTGCAGCTGGAAGGACATCTGCTGTGTAAAACATATGCTGGATAAGTTGGCGGTTCATTCTGCTGTGGCAAGCCCTGATCAATAAAGGGTCTAAGCTGAAAAGAAAATGAATGAATGTCTGTGTTTTTGTGTGTCTCTGTCTGTCTGTCTCTCTCTTTCTTTCTGTTTTCCTGGATCTCACTCTGTGTTTGTGTGTCTGTTTGTCTTAGTTTCTTTCTGTCTGTCTCACTCTCTCTCTCCGTGTAAGTGTCTGTCTGTTTCTAACATGCTCTCACTGTGTGTGTGTGTGTTTGTCTCTCTCTCTCTCTCTCTCTCTCTCTCTGTGTGTGTGTCAGGTTGAAGCGTTCTCCCCTTGGTTACAGTGAAACAGTTGCTGCTGCTATGGAGTTGAGTTCCTCCCAGTGCCTGAGGAGAGGTGCTCATTTTGGAAGGTGAGTTTTCCCATCATGCAGTTCAGTGGCGTGACAGAACCCCCCCCCCCCCCCCCCCACACTCCTGTTTGTGCATATATGAGCGAGAGAACGGGATGGCAGGAGGGCAAATATCTGTGCTTGAATGAATATATTCATTAGAGAGCAGAGACAGAGAGACAGGACGCTGCCTGCAGATCTGATGTGTCCCACACACACACTGAATCCTAAGAAGACTCAGCAAATGTTCTCTGTTTTGTTTTATCGGTGTTGAAAGATAATATCATGTCTGCTGAAATATAAAATTATATTTATAAAATATAGTAAAATAATTATGTATTTACTTATATACACACTTTGCGGCCACTTTATAAGGTCACTTTATCACACCTTACTAGTACAGGGTTGGACCCCCTTTTACCTTCAGAACTGCCTTGATACTTCGTGGCAGAGATTCAACAAGATGCTGGAAAATTTTGGTCCAAATTGACATGATGGCATCACACAGTTGCTAATTTGTTGGCTGCACATCCATGATGTGAATCTCCCGTTCCACCACATCTCAAAGATACTCTATTGGATTGAGATCTGGTGACTGTGGAGGCCATTTGAGTACATTGAACTCATTGTCATGTTTAAAAAAACAGTCTGAGATGATTCGTGCTTTATGACATGGCATGTTATCCTGCTGGATGTAGCCATCAGAAGATGAGTACACTGTGGTCATAAAGGGATGAACATGGCCAGCAACAATACTCAGGTAGGCTGTGGCGTTGACACAATGCTAAATTTGTACTAATGAACCCAAAGTGTGCCAAGAAAATATCCCCCACACCATTACACCACCACCACCAGCCTGAACCTTTGATACAAGGCAGGATGGAGCCATGCTTTCATGTTGTTGACGCCAAATTCTAACCCTACTATCTGAATGTTGCAGCAGAAATCGAGACTCATCAGACCAGGCAACGTTTTTTCTATCTACTATTGTCCAATTTTGTTGAGCCTGTGTGAATTGTAGCCTGAGTAGACAGTTGGACGTGTACCTAATAAAGTGGCCGTGTGTATGTATATAAAAAGTTTAAATAGTAAAAACATTTTCATCTTTTTCTTCATTGGAGAAATTTAGAGAAATAATTTTTAATATAAAGAATATTGATATTAGTTTTATTATATCTAATAATATATGTTAAATTAATTTTTATATCACATTAAGCAGAAACCTTTGTTTAAATGTAACATTTAATCTTAGTTGAAGGATAGTAGCATGAATACTGAAAAATATCAAAATAACACTGAAAAGATGTCTGCAATTAAAATATAAAGTACAAATGTACAAGTTTAAATTTTAATTGCATACCTAATCTAGCGTATGATATCCTTTAACCGGACCAGAATTTATTTGTTCAGCTTTTAATAACAGTGTCATATTTTACTTTTAGATAATATTTTTTTATTCTGATAACTGTAACTGTTTAAATGTAATCACATTTAAATGTAATATTTGTCTTGTGCTTGATTGCAATAATGATTTCTTTACACAGTTTTAGTTTTATTAAACAGTAACAATATTTCAAATCCATTTAAAGGTCAACAAAATGTATTACAGGACTATGAAATACATAATTTTGATTGGATAGCTGGTCTACTACACTGATATTTATTTATCTCATGTCTCTCTCTTCTCACATAATATAATGATTTGCCCTGAATTTCTTTTACAGGCACTTGGTGAATTTCTTCCTGGTTTTGACCCAGCTGGGCTTCTGTAGTGTTTATTTCGTATTTCTGGCTGAAAACATTAAACAGGTATGTGCAGCAGTAGAGCTCCACAAGATAAACATGCTCTATTATTTTATTATTTGCTGAAGAAGTCAAATAAAAAGCAGAATACTGACATCGTCAATCCTGCAACCTGCACTTGTGTGGAGTCTTCAGCAGAGAGAGGCTGAGTGAAAATGTGTTTTGAACCAGGCGTGCAATACCTAGTTCAACCACTGGGTGTCAAGCTTGCATACAGCACCTATAAAAGTGCTGTGAAGTACTTTCTCTAAAGAGTAAGAATAACATACGTTTGAAGCTATAATATGTTTGCCATGCAACTGATATTTAACTGCCATTGGCTCTTTGTTTGAGGGGAGGAACTAAGTGTTAGGTCAGTTCTGTCTATAAATAATATACCAATTTTTAAGAATGGTGATTTTGTAATTTTGTGGTATTGTTTGAGATTTTTATATGAAACTTTATGTGGAAGGCTATCTTGACCAGGTCTCGCTGGAAGAAGAGACAGTACTGTCTCTATGTGATCTCCTGGCTAAATAAAGGAAATAAATAATAATAAATAAATAAATCAATAAATGTGATTTTTTTTTTTCTTTTGTATGCTGTAGGTTATGGAGGGCACTCATATGAACTCGACGGCAGAAACTGTGCTGTTATCCTCCAACAGCTCAGAAGCGAGTGCCGTCTCTTCTGTCGCAATAGATCTGCGCCTCTATATGGTCTTCCTCCTTCCCTTCATCATTGTGCTGACCTTCATCAGAGACCTGCGCAATATGGCCGCTCTGTCCGCCATCGCCAACCTCTGTATGGCCATCAGCCTCATCTTCATCTTCTCTTATATCCTCAATGTAAGTCTGTGTTAGGGCCATGTGATCTGCGGGGGATTTTAAGATTAGTTTTTTTACTAATGGGATGGTGCTCTATATTTGTTTATAATAGCAGATGGTGGCTGGTTTATAACAGATGGCACTCCAAGCTGGTTTATAAAAGCAGATGTCGCTCTAGGCTAGTTTTTAACAGCAGATGGCGCTCTAGGCTAGTTTTTTTAAAGCAGATGGCGCTCTAGGCTAGTTTTTAACAGCAGATGGCGCTCTAGGCTAGTTTTTAACAGCAGATGTCGCTCTAGGCTAGTTTTTAATAGCAGACTGTGCTCTAGGCTAGTTTTTTATAGCAGATGGCGCTCTAGGCTAGTTTTTAACAGCAGATGGCGCTCTAGGCTAGTTTTTTAAAGCAGATGGCGCTTTAGGCTAGTTTTTAACAGCAGATGGCGCTCTAGGCTAGTTTTTAACAGCAGATGGCGCTCTAGGCTAGTTTTTAACAGCAGATGTCGCTCTAGGCTAGTTTTTAATAGCAGACTGTGCTCTAGGCTAGTTTTTAACAGCAAATGGTGGCTGGTTTATAACAGATGGCACTCCAAGCTGGTTTATAAAAGCAGATGTCGCTCTAGGCTAGTTTTTAACAGCAGATGGCGCTCTAGGCTAGTTTTTTTACAGCAGATGGCGCTCTAGGCTAGGTTTTAACAGCAGATGGCGCTCTAGGCTAGTTTTTTAACAGCAGATGTCGCTCTAGGCTAGTTTTTAATAGCAGACTGTGCTCTAGGCTAGTTTTTAGCAGCAGATGGTGGCTGGTTTATAACAGATGGCACTCCAAGCTGGTTTATAAAAGCAGATGTCGCTCTAGGCTAGTTTTTAACTGCAGATGGTGCTCTAGGCTAATTTTCAACAGCAGATGGCGCTCAAGGATGGTTTATATCAGCAGGTGGCGCTCTAGGCTAGTTCTTTAACAGCAAATGGCACTCTAAGCTAGTTTTCAACAGCAGATGGCGTTCTAGGGTGTTTTTTATCAGCGGATGGTGCTCTAGGCTAGTTTTTAACAGCAGATAGCAGTCTAGGCTGATTTATAAAAGCAGATGGCGCTCTAGGCTAGTTTTTCTATATGCACACTCAGCCCACACTGAACATTCATTTTTGCTGTTAAAATTCCTCATTGTAGAGCACAATTGATACAGGCTGCTCACGAACTAGTGCTAAAAACAATTAATTGGCATTTAATCACATCTAAAATAAAACATACTAGTATACATGTCCATATTTATTATGCATGCATAAATACAAACATAATACAAACACAATATGCATTTTTCAAATATTTACATGCATATATTATGTTAATACAAACGTTTATTTTGGATGCAGTTAAGCGTTTGACAGCACCAGCACAAACGCAGCATACAAACTCTCACCAATTGCATGAAGCCAACAAATGAGATTGGAGCTATTTCTTGTATTCAGCAGACTGTCGCTGCTGTGGGCGACTGCTGCGTCTGAGGCTCACACTAGATCTTTACTTATATTGTTCCTGTAAGCTTGTGTGTGTCTGTCCGCCTTAATATTAGAAAGAAATACTGCAATTACAGTCATAAAGTGAAATTATATCACCCCTTTTACCATCTCTGACTCTGTAGGATTTGAGTGATCCCAGACGTCTGCCATACGCCTCCACATGGAGAAAGTTCCCCTTCTTCTTCGGCACAGCCATATTTGCCTTTGAGGGAATCGGAGTGGTGAGATTATGATTTTGCTTTCATTTATTTATCGATAGATGTACTGAATCTTGTTGTTTTCTTTTCTTTTGAATGTAGAAGAATAGTTCAACCCCAAAGTTTAGTAAGCATAACACTTCACCGAAGCTGTCATGCATGGCAAGTGTTTTTTCAGCCACCAATAAACTTCAGCTGAAAGTTTAATGTGACTGTTTTCAATTTCATAAGATTCCTTTAACAACATTGATAAAGTAAATTAATTAACATATAATCTATTAAATAGACTTGAGCATTAATCTAGCTGTTCAAGTGCAACTCAAGGTGAAAAGCCGTTTAAACTCAAGCGCTGTCAGGAGCAGCTGTGAAACTCTATTAAACATACTGGGGTAAAATACATTTCCATTTATTAAAGATATGCCAAGCAGCAATGGAATTTACTGCAGTGCTTCTTGTCCAGACTGAGACCGACTTTATTTCATATATCAATCAGGCTTAATCAGAAAATCATAAGTAACCCAGATTTTAAAAGCAGTGTTTTAATAATGGCATGACAGTTCACTGGAAGTCCTTAAGCTTACATAATGAAAATTAGGGATGCACCGATACAGCTTTTTACAAACTGATATGAGTACGAGTATTTTATTTTGTGTACTCGCCGATTGTGTACAGAGAACCGATATTTCATAGATTTGGTTTCGAAGAAGTTTATTTGTTTGTTTGTTTGTTTGTTTTTGCCTGTAGCAAGGATGAACACAAAAATCTTTCAACAGAAGGCTGTTCCAAGCCAAAAATATACACACATTGTTGATAACCCTGCAAATCCAGACCTTATCTATTAATGATTGAGCATGGACAATTAAAGGACTAGTTTCTGACATGCGTCCACGACTTTACACATTACACAAAGTGTGTGCAGTGTAAGATACTTTATGGATACTTTATCTCTTGGCATTGCATATTGGGGACGCATAGAAACCTTGTTATGTGCGATTCTTTCATAATCACGAGTCCTGCCTTTGATCCGCATGTCAGGTAATCAAAAAGTTGGCTATACTTGATGTTTAACTATGGGTGGGTCGTGGGTAGATAAGCTCAATGGCCATAAATACGCAACGCATAGGCCTACTCCTTTTTAAAAAATCTTGCAACCATCAACCATCAATGTTTAATAATAAATAATCTTATTTTTTTAATAAAACAAAAATAATTTAGCACTGACAAGCAAACTGCAGAGAAACAAAGCAACCATCGCAGCAACTGCTGTAGGCTAAATACTTTTTGCCAAGTTCAGCTCTTCTTTTTTTGCACTTGATTATTATTATGCGTTTAATGTTAAAAAATCAATAATGAATAGGCCGACAAGAGTGTAACCTGTGTGTGTCTTTTATCACTGATGCCGCTCTCTTCCAAAACCGAAAGTTTCTTCGTCTGTCTGGCAATATATTGTTTAATTTTTAAATTAGATCGTATTTTCACCGGTCAATGCGAGTGCAATGTGCGTCATTAAAAACCATGGTGAATAATGTCAACTCTGACGCTTTCATTTCAGAACAGACTTCAGCAGAGTCCCAAACCTTAAATCTCATACACGAGGACTAAATATGCTTTTATATTGTCATATAGAACACATATTTAAACATGTTAACAAGAGAGAGCGAGAGCGCAACATCCACCACGTAACCAATATAAACTAATATACAACTGTGGTACATCACGTGCATAAATAACAGCATGGACATTACATTAAGATGCCTGCTGGTTTAAAAAGGCTTAGATTAAAAGAAGATGGCTAAAAGAGAACTTCTCTGTCATAAACTAAAGTAAAACAACAACTTCAAAATGAAACCCAGTGAACACATTAAATACAGGAACTGAGAAGAGCTCTATATAATTATCAGCTGTTAGTCAGCGCCCGCTCTTTTTTTTTTTTTTTTTTTTTCTGGTCATTGCCTTTTTACCGTGTGCAGTATAAATGCAGACAATCGAATACGAGTCACTTTTAAAAGATGATGTAAGCAGGTCAGCTAAAAAAATCGGATACAGTCACAAAATCGGAATTGACCATTAAGATCTGCAGTGTAAATGCAGCCTGATGCTGTGTTCACACCAGACACAGAACGTGCGGATAAATCGCGCTATTCGCGCGTAAATAGCCGCGTGAACATTTGAGGTTTCTTGCTGCATTCTCGCGTCAAACACCGCTTCATTCGCGTGTCAAATTCACTTCAGAACAGACGCGGATTCGCGTGATGGGCAGGGCTTCTGTCGGCCCCGTGACTCTAGCTTCATAGCTAAATGGCTAACATGGATTTTATGAAGAAAATAACAGTGTTAATGTGCTTTATAAAGGATGATAAACAACGTTGATACGTTTAGGGTCGTGTCTGAATCCACTACATCCTTTCAGAGGTGCATCCAGCTCTTCAAGCTCATAGACTCCTCCAGAAACTGAATCTGACTGATGGAGGTTTTCAGCAGTGCTTTTGACTGAGCCCAGCCCAGTTTAATGAACTTCTTGTCGGTGTCTGCTGGGGGATTTCCCCTGGGACACAGATAACAGGCGATACGTCACAATCACGCCCCCCCAAGAGCAAGCTACTGACTGGTTAACTCGGCGTGAATGTCCGCTGAAGTTCAGATTTTTGAACTCGAGTGATTCGCGTGAAACGTGCATTAAGCGCGTCAAACGCGCAAAACGTTCAATTCGCGCAAATCTCGTCATTCGCGCCGCGCCATTCGCGCGTATCACGCCGCAGGATGTCTATTCGCGCGTTTGCATTGACTTAACATTTAAATCACTCGCGCTTGATGCGCATGCCGCGTCTGGTGTGAACGCAGCATTAGTGTTAAATAACTCTCACAGAGTCTGAGCATAAAGTTTAAAAAAATAATCCGTCTAAGGGATTAATCGACCAGCAAAGCACAAACAGAACTGCCTCCCTTTAGTACACTCCAATTCACTCCCTCATTTTCATTCGCTCTTTTAAGTGCACTTTATTAGTGGTCTAATGTAGTGAATAGTGAATGATGCGATTTAGGATGCAGCCTTTAAGTGTCCATGGCCATGCTTTACTATGTTAGCCAAAGGAAGCAGAAATTGGTCAAAGGAATGTGCCTTTGAAGGCGGCATCATTTTGCACACTACTATTTTTCTTTCCTCCTGGACTAGGGTTGTGCATGTTTTGCCTGGAGTGCCGCTACCAATCAGCCTACATTTATCTCTCTTGTTCTGTTCTTGTAGGTTCTTCCATTAGAGAATCAAATGAGGGAGCCCAAGCGATTCCCTCAGGCCCTCAACATTGGCATGGGCTTCATCATCGTCCTTTATGTAACGCTGGCCACTCTGGGCTACCTGCGTTTCAGAGATGACATCAAAGGCAGCATCACGCTAAACCTTCCACACGACTCCTGGTGACTAACATTCTTTAATGCTTCCCCATAATGACACTTTAAAAGTTGATCGTTTTGTTTTAGGAGGGCTTCTTAAATACATTTCTGAAAAAAACAAAACAAACTACAACAAAAAAACACTACTTTTCCAGTATTATCCATTGGAGCATCAACTTTTTTCCATAATTTGGAAAAAAATCTTATATTATCTGGTTAAAATTGCAATTTAAAATATGATTTGCTACCATTTCAACAGCTACAGGTTTGATGTGGTGGTTTTAACAGCACCAAAGAAAGACCATTCATAATCACAAAGTAGGCTACACTATGCTACTGTTTATTTAACCCTCTGGGGTCTGAGGGTGTTTTGGGGCTCTGGAGAAGGTTTGACATGCACTGATATTTGTGTTGTTTTCAACATCTTAAAAACATATTAATGGCTAAAGGGTGATACCACTGTAAACGGCACAAGCTGGGCTACAATAATACCTAAGCAGAATGTTTGTATGTGTTTGTGTTTTTGAGAAAGAAACGTTTATGCATGGTTAGTTTAAAACTAAAATTTTAAAGTCACTAGCTATGTTTCCATCCACCTATTTATTTATTTTTTTTTGCAAATGCGCATAAAAAAAAAACAGTTGATGGAAACGCCATGATGCGAATAAATTTTGAAAATGCGCACAAAAAATATGCGCCTAACTGGGTAGGATAAACTTTTTATTCGATAAGAAAAAATGCACATAAACTGCGATGGAAACACTTTTACCGCACAAACTCCAGCATGCGCATTAAAAAAGGTCATGTGATTTTGCTGAAAGAGATCATGTGATGCTTAAAATATGTGTGAATGGACAAAACGTCAGGCTGAGCATATTATAAAACATCTGAAATGTTTTTTTTTCATTATAAAACGCCTTACCATTTCAGTATTAATGTTATTATATTACTAATGACCTCCAGAATCAAGAGCGCCTGTGCTCCGCTTCTGACACCTTCAAACGCCACTGCACGCTCACTGCTTGTCAGGATTGTCTTCTGAGGTGCATTCATTTAGAAAAGATTGATGCAGCTTCTCCTACTGCAGCAAATGCAGTTTTTACTGTTGATATTTGGCGCCAGTTAATCAGGAAGTGATGATTTTTTTCGCTTTGACTCGTTGGATGGAAACGATGCTTCATTTGCACAACTTTTATGCGGTAATCGAGTTTTGCGCATAAAGTTTATTCGCATTTTTGGATGGAAACATAGCTACTGAAACAAGGCTGAGAAACACACAGAACATTTGTTCACATGAATTTTGAGAACTGGATCTTGTAGCCTAGTGTTGTTGCTTCAAAATGATGTGAGAATCGTCTTGTTAACTTGCTAACAGAAAACAATATAATGAATAAAAATTTCTTAGTCACTTTTTGAGTAAAAGTGGTCTATGCGAGAAGGCGTGAGCTATCATTACTAATGCAGTGATTCACACCAGAGAAGACAAAGACCTGCATAATGAGCCATCAGACAGGTATGTGACATAAGCCTGGTTTATACTTCTGCGTCAAGTGATCGGCGTGACCCACGGCGCATGCAACGCACGTAGCTGTGCATGTATACTTCTGCACGCTGTTTCTGTTGTTCTGCATTAACACTTCCGAAACGCTAGTTGGCCGTGAGGTGTTAATGTTCCTCTGTGTCGAGTTTATTCGCTGGTGTTTTGTTTTTCCTAAATGCTTTCTCAATGTACAAGTGGGTCAAACTCGCTCATTTTCAGGCAAGAACTGATACAGGCAAGAACGCAACTTTCCATCCCGAGCTCCTTCACGGGACTTCACACTGAAGTAAACAATCGCTCCATCGGGCTTGCATAGCTTCTCGGTCCCGCCCAGACTGGTCAGCGCTACCAAGCCGACCAATTACAGAGCTTGCGCTATGCATCATTTTGACGTGTAGTTACATTTTTTGAGAGGTGCGCGTCAGCGTATAGGGCAATGCATCAACGCGTGTTGGCTATTTGACATTATTATTTAAGACATCAACAGTCAAGTTCATTCACAATTTTAATATATTCAAGGTGCAGTAGGTGATCTGCCAAAATGCCAACCAGTTAGCATATTATCTTTGGACTGCGGGGAGGGACTGTGATTCAAAGCCACGCCTCCTGAAATTATGAACATGCCCACCGCGTCACAACAGCAGAGAACCCACTAGGAATTAAGTTTGAGATCATTGCTTTAAATCCTCATATGAGCCATAATCCTTTAATCGACCACATAATATAATAAGTCAAATTTGCTAAAAGAAAATATTTATTCAGGTGTATATTTCCTTCAGGAAGTTTCTACGCAAAGTTTTTTTTTTTAAAAATCAGATCAAATCAGAAAAAAGCACATGAAGTGCTCAGGTGTAAACAGCCACTGCAGGAAGTAAAGCTGGAATTATTGACTCGTTACAGGCACAGTTTTTTTTTTTTTAACTTGAGGGACAAACACTTTCCAAGAAAGTTTAAAAAATGTAAAGTCACATCCATCAAACTCCAGTGTTAAGTCAGTTCAATTTAGTTGTCGCAGCTCTCTGCTATAATGCAGTTAAATTCACTAGAACTAATATTAAACTCCAGACTGAAGTGTTTGAAGCGTCGTCTTCATTCCCCCGAGTTCAGTGTCAGAAACATCTCGAGTGACTGATCGCAGCTCACAGACACTTACGATCAAATTACAGAGAAATCAAAACCAGCTGCTTTTGATAAAGCCTGCCGTTTCCTACCAACTTTTAAGCAGGCGTTTATTAGCAGTTAGCGTATTTCTAGACCTCATTAGCATTATTTCAGCGGAGAACACATCAGCCACCAGAGCCAATATCTGAGCAGTGTGACGTGCTTCTGAAACTGACTTTTGTGCGATTATATACATGTATAACTTTAACGACCTCATATTGACATTATTCTACAATGCAGAAGTGCGCTTGTTTTTGACTTTTGTTTTAGGACTTGCAATTCTGTTGCTAATGGGAGAAATGACTAGGAATAATAAATGGACTGGCAGAAAACTATGGAATAAAATCACGGTCATAAATATTTAGTGCGTAAATAAAATTCACACATCCGTAATTATAAGATTGTAAAGGAAAACGGAACATACTCGTAATTTTACGAGGGTACAAATCCCAAATCTGCGATTGGAACAGACACAGATACAACATTTTCTTTGTCTGTTTGTATATTAAATAAATTAATGAGAGTAAAAAAAAAATCTTTTTATCTACCTATTCTGAATAAATCTGTCTAATTTAGTTTGTGTTCTCTGGTGATCTTATAAGTTGTTTGTGAATTACTTCAACAGTTAAAAAAAAGTAGTTAACTTACATTATGTTAATTCACTATCCTCGTCTCATTCTTAATTTGGATTCTGTAAAATGTCCAAGAAACACAGCGAAAATAGACCTCATTAAGTCTCAACCTTTATTACAGCTCATGACAGACATTTCTCAAAGAGGGAATAACAAAACTCTTACTTGATACGGTGTGTGGGCGCTCTGAAAGCCCAGGAGGCACACCATTGTGATCGATGAGTCTCGCTTGTTTATTAATGCCTGTGACAGCGGTGATGTAATTTTGACAGTGGAGTGTCGCTGTTTGATTCGTACTCTTAACCAGGACTTCGTGTCCGTGGTGAAACTGTATTTCGTGTTTGTAAAGTACACCCATCGTACATTTATCAGTCATATACAAACAGACAAAGAAAATGTCGTATCTGTGTCACAGTATCACTGAATCACTGAACACTGTTAACTAGAACATGACATCTGCTGATTGAGTCACCTGTTTTAACTGTTTAAGTAATTCGCAAAAAACTTATAAGATCACCAGAGAACACAAACTAAATTAGACAGATTTATTCAGAATAGGTAGATAAAAAGATTTTTTTTACTCTCATTAATTTATTTAATATACAAACAGACATAGAAAATGTCGTATCTGTGTCTGTTCTAATCGCAGATTTTGGAATTGTGCCCTCGTAAAATTACGAGTACACGTTTTCCTTTACGATTTTATAATTACGGATGCGTGAATTTTATTTATGCACAAAATATTTATGATGTTAATTTATTCCATAGGAAACGGTCAAACTACTTGCCCTACAAACAAGTGTGTTTATGACTGTACAGACAAAGTAGAATAATATAATAAGAAAATATCAGTTTGCAACATAACAAGCTTTGCAACAAAGGCTGATTTATACTTTTGCGTCGAGTGATCAGCGTGACCCACAGCGCATGCCTTGTGTGTAGTAGTGTATTTATACTTCTGCGTTACTCTGCAATAACACTTTCGAAACACTAGCTGGCGGTAGGTTTTTATGTTCCTTTGTTTCTTCACAAGTGTTTCTGTCATGGGTTGTTTTTTCTATACGCTACTTTTTGGCAGTTCATTCTGCTGTGTTGATCACTGATAAATAAGGGACTTAGCTGAAGGAAAATGAATGAATGTAGTAATTTTTGCACAGTGATCTTAATTTTTTATGTTAATATAAGTTTGTATAATATAAACGTTTAATGTCTTAAAGTACAGATGTATCAGTTCCAGAGTTTTTCTTCTTTTTTAAATTTAAAGTAGACCCAAACTGCTTCTCCTGGAGCAGTATGGTGTCTTTTGGAAACACACAGCGTCTGCGTTTGAGCTGCCTTTGAAGTCATGTGTTGAAATCCTGCGTTGCATCATTGAAGTTCTTCAAACCGTAATTGCTCATGCTGTGGTTTCTGACTTGACATTTCTTTGCAGTATTCATGAGTGTGTGTGTGTGTGTGTGTGTGTGTGTGTGTGTGTGTGTGTGTGTGTGTTGCAGGTCCAATCAGCTGGTGAAGGTCTTGTACTCTTTCGGAGTGTTTGTGAGTTTTGCAGTGCAGTTTTTCGTGCCGGCAGAGATTCTGCTTCCGCCGATGTGTGAACGAGTCAGAAAGAGCTGGAGACGAGTGGCTGATCTTAGCCTTAGAGCACTGCTCGTCTGCCTCACCTGTGAGTATACATACACACACACACACATACACACACAACACAGACAAACTCTAATCCAAAATATAGTGAGCTGCCTCAATAAGCACCACTGCAAGGCATCACATTTTTCATGATGAAAGCAATCCCAGAATGCACCATGTCAAGCTCAGTGAAAATGAAAAATCCAAGAGCAAGAGGGTCAAGCAAAGTAAAGACAAATAAGTATAAGAGGTGTTTTTTAAACAAATGGGACATATTATGGGTTGTTTCAAAATGAGCTTCCAAACAGGGATCAATAGAAATAGTTAATAGTGTAATATTAAGTTTACTGTTGAACCATTTCAATAAGTGCCATTAGCTGTATTACTATCCAAATATGCTAATTAAACTTGTGTGCAAAACTGGAACACTTTGCCTCTGTTACTCATCCCCCTAAACCTCACTCCCATCCTAGACGAACACCCAGGTATAACCCACTTGTTCTACTGAGTCAGTTGCTCTAACATGGAGGCTAAAGTTCATGACCTCTAGTGTCTCTAGAGCACCTTTTGAGGTCAGAGGAGTGAAGTTTTTTCTGCATAGCACTTCGCTTGCTGGCCTCTGTTACACTCACCCCCCCTAAACCTCACTCCCATCCCGGACGAGCCCCCACATGTAGTCCACCAGTCCTACTGCACCCAGCCTGTGCTGAGCTTGGATCGAACTGGCAATTCTTTGCATGGGAGTCGGTTGCTCCAACAAGGAGGCTAAAGACCATTGCCTCTAGCGTCTGTTGCTAGAGCACATTTTTGAGGTCAGAGGAGTGAGGTTTTTCCTGCATAGCACTTTGGCTCCATTACTCACCCCCCTAAACCTCACGCCCATCTCGGACGAGCCCTCAGTTGTAGCAAACTGGTCCTACTGAACCCAACCCGAACTGAGCTGGGATCAAACCAGTGATTTTTTGCATGGGAGTCGGTTGTTCTAACTAGGAGGTTAAAGACCATGGCCTCTAGCTTCTGTCGCTAGAGCACCTTGTGAGGTCAGAGAAGTGAGGTTTACCTGCACAGCACTTCGCTAGATGGCCTCTGTCACACTGGCACCAAATATCAAAAAAGTATTTTTTTAAATTAAAATGTCACATTAAAAATGTCATTTCTCTGTCGAATAATTTTAAGAGCGTCAATATTTAATGATATATTACTGACAAATTCTGACTTGCTCCACTGTAGTTGAGGTATAAAAAATATTTATGATGTTATAAAATTCCTGACATATTTATAATGGCTTCATGACAATCATGTTTATGGCAGATTTATGACAAGTTGTGTGTCTAGTATTGTCAAGTTGTCATGACAAAGGCAAAAACAGGTTGTGATGTATTTGTTTACGTCAAGTTGTCATAACAAACAATGCCATTTTGCATTTAAAATGTAATTTCTGAATGAATGACAATTAGGGTGCTTTCACATCTGTAGTTCGCTTCATTTGGTCCGGACCAAAGGCAATAAATGATACATTGTAGCATTTTCTGCCGTCTTTGGGTCATTTTCACACAACACTGATTACTTTGGTTCAAACCAGTTGAAAAGAACCAAAATGCAGTCATCTGACAAAAATCCACATCACTCATTGGCCAGATTTTATTGAGCGTATCTTCTAAACGGCTTATTGATTGGTCAGAATTCACGTGCAGGAAAATGCCATTGGAACTCCCTGCAAGTAAACAAACCGGCAGACACAAATGTTGCTTTTGTCTATGGAGCTACGACTGCACTGACTGATTGTATCCCTGATCATAGTACACTATATTTTGTATACATCACTTTAGGCAAACTATACATTTCGAGAAGAAGCGCGGCTGGAAAATGTTTTAATGCATCGCATGCCACATTAGGAGGAGGCATGAATTAATTTAGCCTAACTGCGACATGGTCATCTTGCGGAAATATTACCAACTATCCATCAGGTAATGTTTTTCCCTCGGTTTAAAATTGTTGGTAAAGTGATGTCAACAAATATTTGTCCTCCACATTCCATAATGCACAGCTCATCGGCCACAGGAAGCTGGATTAGTCCAAAAAGGCACAGTACTTTTTGCTCTCGAGTCTGTTTTAATTCGGATCATATTCTCACCACAAACAAACCGCTTCAGGGTTCGTTTGAAAGCATATAGAGACCACCTCTTTTTTGGTGCGCACTTGAGTGCGATTGCTACATTCACACCTGAACAAACGAACCGCACCAAGAGGGAAAACGAACTCTAGTGCAATTCAACTGAACTAAATAAGGGAGACGAGAAAGCACCCATATTGACAGTTGTCATAAGCATGCTTAACATCTCATTCACGTTCCTGATGACAGTCTTATGCACACTGTTATTTATTTTAAAATGCTGCTGCTTTTAAAGCACTTGGGTCAGCCTGGTGTGTGTTAAATGTGCTCTATTAATAAATTGACCTTGACCTCCTGTCACCTGAAATCACATGTACAACTTCCCAACAATAAATATTGTCTTATTAGACATCCAAACACTGTAAGCAAGTCTAAAAGTACCCTAAAATGGTTTTAAAATGTTCTTGTTTTCCAGGTAGCCCATTTACATTTGGAAATGCAAGTATTATTTGGTAAAAAGGACTTTTTTTGGAAGAATATAATATAATAAAAGTTATTTTAACACAAATGACTTACATGGACATCTTTCTGAGATTGGACAGCTAATCGGTTACACATAGTTCATTTAGGAGTTAATTAGCCACTTCACACATCTTCATTGTACAAAAGACAGAAACAGTGTTTTTCTTAAGTCAGTTCACTGTTGATTCACTTCAGTAACCGCAAAGTTTCTCAATTTCCACGAGAAGTTAGATTGAGCTATAAAGCAGTTCTACAGAAGACAATGGTGTCATTATTTACCCTGAGTCAGTTCGTTGTTAATTCAATTCAGTTCAACAACGTAAATGTTGCAAAAATTCAATTATGAAGCTAATTCAATTAAGCAGCGAAGCAGCTTTACAAAGGGAAATAGTGTCATTATTCAGCTAAATTCAGCTCTTGATCTTGCGTTACGCTCCTCTTTCGTCTTTATCAGCCTTTTTGTTTTCCTCCTGTCCTCTCTGCACTTCATCCATCTATCTATCCATCCATCCGTTTTGTTTCTCCCCTCATTTCGTCCCCATTCCCGTTTTCCCCTCGTCCTAATCCTCCCTCTAGTATTCACTGGTGATGAGAGGTGAGATAGTGGAGGTTTTTGTACACCACCCCAAAAAATGATGGATGGATCCTGTGAACCATTGTAAACCTGAAGGCTTTTTGGATTACTTTGATATATGTTTTTTTTATCTTTGGAAAAATTGAGTCTGCCGCTGAACCGTGAACCTCCCAGAGACCTAAAATATGAAAATAAATATTTGTTTAACACTGTCAGTCATGCAGGTGCGAGCGAGAGAGCGTTTGCTGTGAAGAAAGAGAATGAAAGAGGAAGAGAGAGCATGTTGCAAGGCTTGTGTGGAAACGTCAGAGGGTGGATGAATAAGTGAGTGATGGTGTGTGTGTTTTTCGCATTTGAAACGAAGAAAAATGGAGTGAAACTGTGCAAAACGCAAGCTGTTAGAACAGAATCTGTCTGCGCTAGCAGGGTTAGTTTTGTATACATTATGTACAGTATTACTATAGTATTTTGAATGGGTGTTTTGTTTGTCCATCTGTTGCTCTATTTTTCACTTCTCTGTTGCGCTATTTTCTTTATTCACTATAATCTGTTTTTCATCTCTATCCCTCTATCATCCTGTCTGTTGTTCTGTTTGTCTGTTGCTCTTTTATTCGATCATTCTGTCTGTTGTAGTGTCTGTCTGTTGCTCTATCATTCTGCCTGTTATTTGATCAGTTCTTCTGTCTGTTGCTCTATCATTCTGTCTGTTGTTCTGACTGCTGCTTTATCATTCTGTCCGTTATTTATTCTCTATTATGATGTCTGTTTATCTGTTGCTCTGTCATCCGGTCTATCTGTTGTTTTGTCTGTTGCTCTATAGTTCTGTCTGTTGCTGTATCACTCTGACTGTTGTTCTGTTGCCGCCATTCTGTCTGTCATCGTCTGTTGTTCCGACTGTCGCTATATCATTCTCTGCCATTCTGTCTGTTGCTCTATTATTCTGTCCGTCATTCCATCATTTTTTCTGTTGTTTTGTAATTCTGTCTGTTGCTCTCATTCTGTTTGTTGTTCTGTCTGTCACTATATCATTCTCTGTCATTCTGTCTGTCGTTTTGTCTGTCTGTTGCTCTATTATTCTGTCTGTAATTGTTTTGACTGCCGCTTTAGGATTTTCTGACATTCTGTCAGTTGTTCTGTCTGTTGCTTTCATTCTGCCTGTTGCTCTATCATCCTCTCAGTTGTTCTGTCTGTTGCTTTTATTCTGCCTGTTGCTCTATCATCCTGTCAGTTGTTCTGTCTGTTGCTTTTATTCTGCCTGTAAATCTTTCTGTTGCTCTATCATTCTGTCTGTAATTGTCTGTTGTTCTGACTGTCGCTATAGCATTCTTTGCCATTCTATCTGTTGCTCTATCATTCTGTCTGTAATTGTCTGTTGTTCTGACTGTCGCTATAGCATTCTTTGCCATTCTATCTGTTGCTCTATCATTCTATCTGTTGCTCTATCATTCTGTCTGTTGCTCTATCATTCTGTATGTTGTTCTGAGTGTCACTTTATTATTCTCTATCATTCTGTCTGCCGTTCTGTAAATCTGTCTGTTGCTCTATCATTCTGTCTGTTGCTCTCATTCTGTCAGTTGTTCCCTCTCTTGCTCTACCATTCTGTCAGTTGTTCTGTCTGTTGCTCTATAATCCTGTCTGTTGTTCTGTCATTCTGTCAGTTGTTCTGTCTGTTGCTCTCATTCTACCATACTGTATGTTGCTCTATCATCCTGTCTTTTGTTTTGAATGTCGCTATATCATTATCTGCAATTCTGTCTGTTGTTCTATCATTCTGTCAGTTGTTCTGTCTGTTGCTCTCATTCTACCATTCTGTATGTTGCTCTATCATCCTGTCTGTTGTTTTGAATGTCGCTTTATCGTTATCTGCATTTCTGTCTGTTGTTCTATCGTTGTCTGCTGTTCTGTAATTCTGTCCGTTGTTCTGTAATTCTGTCTGTTTCTCTATCTGTAAGTTGTTCACTCTGTTGCTCTATCATTCTGTCTGTTGCTCTCATTCTGGCTGTTATTCTACCATTCTGTCTGTTGCTCTATTATTATATCTGTTGTTCTATCACTCCATCTGTTTTTTGTTCTGTCTATCACTCTTGTTTATTTTATTTGTCACTAGCATTCTATCTGTCACTATTGTTCATCTGTCGCTCTATCATTCTGTCAGTTGCTTTGCTCATCTCCTTTTTCCTCTAGCATTTTGTCTTTTGTTTTATCTGTCACGCTGTTGTTCATCTGCCATTATGTTTTTCTATCTGTTGCTCTATTTTTCATCTGTTTTACTTTTTATTATTTTTTATCTGTCACTTTTTTTGTTTCTCCATAATTTTGTCACCCCTCATTCTGTCTGTGGTTCCAGTCATTCTGTTCTTCTTTCTCTTTTTTTATTTTACCTTTCTTTTTACTCTAATAGTAGTGCATGACACTAGCATTGTCAAGGGTATGGGTTCAGTTCCCCAAGAAAGCAAGAACTGATTAAATGTGTTCTTCAACGTCATTGCCATTAGCTCACTACATCATTTTGATCTGTCTTAGTAGATATTCTTTAACCCCGCTATCTTTCTCTTCATCCACTCTTCCATGTTTATCATCCAAACTAACCGTCCATTGTGTAGCTATTGTTCTAGATACCATATCAGCTACTGATCTATTATTAAACCCATTGTTCTGGCGCTTTTCCACCTGTTGTTCTAACCACCTTTCTATTGTTCTAGTGCTGCTCTTTATCATTCAAGCTATTTTCTAGCAATCTATCTTTCTAGCAATCTACCATTCCAGCTATTTTTTCATATTGTTGTAGCTATCAATCATTCTATGTAGATACAATCTTTCTTCTTTCCATTCTTCCTTCGCCAATGTCCCTGCTCACTATTCATTTGTCGCTCTTTTGTTCTATCCATCTCTCTAGTCTCTTGGACATATCACTTTCTCTGTTTATAAGATTTCTTTTATTGCACCCATGACTCCTTTTCTTTTTTTTTTCTCCGTCTCAACCCTTCGGTCGCTCGCTGCTCTCTGTGTGTCTTTTGCTCTTTCTGATCCAAGTTTCAAGTTTCAACTTGCCATCATGACAGAAGCATGGACATTTGTAAATTTGTCTTTGGGGTAGAAAAGAAAGACGCTTGGTTGTGTTTCTTAGAAAACAGTTTTAGTTGCATAGCCTGAATTATACATTTCAGAGTAAAGCGATTATCAGTGGGAAATGATGTTTGGGTGGGACTTCATTTTATCCATCCATTTTTATTGGTTTATTGGCCAAGATATTATTGGATAATATTATTTCCTCTGCCCACACAGTGGGAAAGTCATTTTCAGAAGCAGAGAAAGTCATTATAGTTTGATCAAACATTATGAAAAACATTTTTTCTCTCTTCACAATGAAATGTGCCAGTGAGTTGTGTACAATAAATCCAAGCATGATTATTAGTTATAAAGAAAAGCATGGTAATCATGTAAATTACAGTTTGAAAAAAGGGAAAATAATAATGTAAAATATGTAAGTAAAAAACTTTGTGATGAAAATTTTGATAATAAGTATAAATGTTTCCACAGCTCTCCCGACTGCAATTTATACAAATCTTTATCCAGAATTCATAAACTCTTGGAACATTATAATATAAAGCTGGTGAAAAATCATTAAGATGCCACTTGATGTTCTCATTTTCTGTGGATTTGAGATTCATAGTTTTGCAATTTACTAAAGCATAATTTTAGTTTTTCTTTGTAAACTACTGACGACATTTCAGGGCTTGCAAAATCCAGTACCCTGACATCCCGGGGTTTTTGTTCTTTCAGGCGGGCTACCAAAATCTATCTCCACCTGCCTGGTAGGCTACCTTAGAGGGAGGAAAAATATATATGTCAATGCCTTTAGATTCTGTCATCAAGTGCAATAAATCCACTAAAGGAGAAAAGCCACAATATGATCAACTAGCTTCCAAATAGCACAGTGTTTCTGTCAGTTTAATCGCTTGTTCTGTACTGAAAAGCGCTGCACTGGAGCACACAAACACTCGTCACTCACTCAGAGATCGCACTGACATGATATTCAGGTACAGAAATTGCTTAAGTTACGATTTAAAAGTAATAATCATATGCTATTTAAATCACGTTAACGTGTCTATATCAGCAGCATTATATATCAACAGAACATTCTGATTCATTTCATTAGCTCGCACGGCAGCTCAAAGTATACAAACAAAAGTATTAAAAAAATTACATTTATTCGGGGACAATTAAAAAAATGTATAAATATAAATTTTCATTAATAAAATAGTAATAATAATTAGATCGCCCATATAGAAATCTGATCTAAATCTAAATATATGTCATTTGCATATTTTGCCATATATATATCTTTTCACACGCACGCGCACACCGGCCACTTTATTAGGTACACCTGTCAAACTTCTCGATAGTGCAAATTTCTAATCAGCTGATCACATGCCAGTAACTGAATGCATTTAGGCATGTAGACATGGTCAAGATGATCTGCTGCAGTTCAAACAGAGCATCAGAATGGGGAAAAAAGGTCATTTAAGTGACTTTGAACGTGGCATGGTTGTTGGTGCCAGATGGGCTGGTCTGAGTATTTTAGTAACTGCTGATCTACTGGCATTTTCACGCACAACCTTCTCTAGAGTTTACAGAGAATTTTCTGAAAAAGAGAAAATATCCAGTGATTCATATTTCCAGTACCTTGTTGAATCTAAGCTAAGAAGGATTAAGGCAGTTCTGAAGACAAACGGGGGTCCAACCCAGTACTTGAAAGGTGTACCTAATAAAGTAACCGTGATATTTAGAGAGAGAGATAAATGTCCATTTGTTATATTTTGCATTTTTGACATTTTATATATGTGAAATCCAAATAAACACTTGTATGTAATTGTAATTTGCATAGATTTTTAGACGGCCAATAATAATAATTTAAAATCTATAACTAGCTTTGGTCCCACTTTATATTAAGTGTCCTTAACTACTATGTACTTACATAAAAAAGTAAATACAATGTTCTTACTGTGTTTGTAATGTATTTGAGAACACTTGTGGTGCTTTTGAGTTGGGATAGAGGTTGGGTTATGAACAGGTTTGGTGGTATGGGTAGGTTTAAGGGTGGGTTATGGTGTAAGGGATTGTCAACAGTGTATTTACAAAGTTAATTACCGATGTAATTGCATACATGTATTTAATCAAGCATAAGTACACAGTAAATACATGTATTTACACAATAAGTACATTGTAACAAACTATTAATTCCTGTGTAAATACATATAGGCCACTTAATATAAAGTGGGACCCAGCCTTTTGTATCATCATTATTATTGCAGAGGTATGTTGAACTGTTTTTTTTCTAAATCACAGCTTCTGAGGAAGTTTTCTTCTAGTTGCCGTTGAATGGAGGTGTAATGAGTGCTGAAGGTTGCAGGTTTGCGGCCCGTTGCTGATAGATAAATAGATGAAGTTCTCATTCTGTCACTCTTTCATGCTGTCTTTTATCTGTCTGCATGTTCTTTCTTCCTCCCTCTTTCTAAGGCTCAAGGCCGTCACCCTGCGAGCGCAGTGATAGATTAGTGGGCATATCGCGTGTGTGTAGATATACGTGTGTGTGTGGGTTCTGTGTTTTTATATAGTGCGTTTGTGGCAGTGTGTGTGTGTGTGTGTGAGCTGGGGCAGAGTTGAGGGACTCATTCAGTGTCTGGTCGTTTATCTCCGTCTTCCTGAGGCTCTGTGAATTATTACCTGCCTGCCCTGCGGAGACAGTCCCATCATGGAGCTCTCCGCTGAGGCCTGTCGCGGAGCTCCGTGATGGGGCTTATCATGCACCTGCATGCTGAGGCCCTTTTCTGAGTACTCAAGATTTGACTTAACCTTCTTGTAGGACGTGAAGTAGTTGATGCTCACTGATATCCCCAAAGAAAAAGTTTCTGCAAGTTTGGATCACTACGAGGATTACGCCACATAAGCCCGGGATTTTCAGTTAAACATTTTTTAATATCTTAGGGTGCTTTCACACCTAGACTTTTGTTCCGAAACCTGGCGTGTCTCCTCCTTTACCGCGGTTTCTTTGGCATATGTGAAACCATCAATCGCGCTCGGATCCGCCCCAAAACAATCAGTCCGAGATCGCCTGAATGAGGTAGTCTCAGCTCAATTGAAACGAACTCTGAAGTGGATCGATTATAGTGAGAAAGCAACACGATCAAACAAACTAACGGACAAGGCTATATCACAGTGTATTCTGGATGTGTAATAGGCAAAGAGAGAATGATGATTGGCGCGGGATGTCATTCCTACAGGTAAATGTGCGTTTCATGTAAAATACGTAAAATAAGTGAAAGCTTGCTGAACTATTAACGAGAGCTGTTTATCCGTTAGGAAAATTGACCGAACTGCAGTCTTAGTTTATCTGTTATCTCTCTATAATGTAAAGCCTATAATGCATAATTCTAGCCAACAGCTGTGTATGAGAAAGACTTGCCTCTGATTTATATCTGGTGACGATGTCTGTGGCTGTCACCATTCAAAATTAAAGCACAGCGCTTCACTTATAATGTCTTATTGCTCATCATCATTAATTAAAATAAGAATAATAGCCGAACTGAAAAATAAACCGTTGGAAAGTTTACTTGCACTTGCTATTTTGGTCCGTTTAGAAACTTTGCCCTGTGAAAGGGTAAAGTCTAGATCGGATACGCGGCCGGCGGGAAATGCACATTAATATAGGAGCATTTTTTTAATGACACTGTATAACAATAATTCATATTTGTACAGTACTGTGATGGTTGGGTTTAGAGTTGGGGTGGGGGTAGGCAGTAAAAAATACAATTTATTGAGTAATTTAATAGAAAACATAAATAATACTCGGTACAACTACTGATTTTACAGTGCTGTGACGGTTGGGTTTAGGGTTGTGGTGGGGGTAGGCGTTTATAAAATACAATTAATGAGAAATTTAATAAATATAAATAGTTCTTGTTAATTTCCGGCCCAGTTCAATCTAGCAACAACCGAAAGCCGACCACACCAAGAATCAAGTGCATCATTTTAACAAATTAAATCCCTGTTTCAAAACAAAACAATCGATCTACAGGTGCTAAAGCACCCTACAAAAATATGCAAATATCTGTAGTTTTTAGTTTTTTTGTGTGCATATTTAAGCCAAATTTTGGTTTGAAAATTTGGTTTTAGCTAATTTTCATTACCAGTATCTTTTAGTTAATTGTTTAGTTCATTATAAACAGTGACCAGGGTTTTGGTTAACTATCATTACCAGCATGAATTATTACCTGTAATAATTAAAATAAACTTTGTTAACTTTTTTTAAATATTAAATGTTACATTTTAATTGTTTGTAAGCATGTTTACATTTTGCTTTATTGGTTTTATCTTTAAAATGACTGTCTTATAAACACATTATTATTTTAATAAACCATTTAAGATTTTTTAACTTAGACTTTTTTTTTTAATTGAGGCAATATAAATATTTAGTTATTTTATTAGTTGTTTACTATCTGTACATATTTTAATATATTATTAAAATTTTATTTTTATCATCATTTATACACACTAGAAATGCTGGGTTGTTGTAACCCAAAGGTGGGTCAAATATGGTCAAAGAAAACTGTTGCGTCAGAAATTGTAATTTAAATTTAATTTTAAAAATACATAACCTAACTTCGGGTTTGTCGATATTTCACCCACCTTTGGGTTACAACCCAGAAATGTTTTTTTGAGCGCATAAATGTTAAAAATAATATTGTTTTAATAATACATAAAATTATGCACAAATAAAAAACAATAAATAACTAATTATTTAGTTTTTTTTATTTAAAATAAGTTTAAAAAAATTAAATATGAAAATATGAATAAATAATTAAAGATTATTTGATTAAAAAAACAAACTAATGAAATGACAAAATATAATCATATAATAATAACTGCTTTCATTAACATTATATTCACTACTGGTCAAAAGTTTAGGTTCAGTGGGATTTTAAATGCTTTAAAATAAGCTTCTCCTGCTTACCAAGGCTGCATTTATTTAATAAAAAAATAGTAAAAATTGTGAAATATTATTGCACTATAAAATAACTGTTCAAAAGTAGTTTAGAATTTAATTTAATAATTTATTCCAGTGATTTTAAAGATGCATTTTCATCTTCATTACTCCATTCTTCAGCGTCACATGATCCTTCAGAAATCACTTTAATAGATTAATAGATTAACTTTAATAGATATTTAACAATTTTATTTTTTATTTTATATTTATTTTATATTTATTTTTTTTACTTTTGCCCGGTAGTGTATAAACAAATAAAATTTAGTGTACTTAAAAAAAAAACTACAATAGTTATAATAATAATATTAATAACACAAAACAATTCTCTAAAACAATTCTGATGGATGTTAATAATGGTTTCTGCCTCTTAAGATATCTTCCTTCCTCAATTGTTATTCATATATTGTCAATGTGCTTGTGTAGCTGTTGGCTGATGTTTTGGTTTATCTCTCCAATCGTGTCCTGGACTGTCACACGTTTATCCTGAGGGTGGCAGTAGCACACAGAGGCCAGAAACTGAAGCGTTCATGCGTGTTTGTGAGATAGTGTTCAGAATGCATGAGTGAACCCGCCGCGCATGTGTGTGTGAGAGTATGTGTGTGAGTTATATGTTACTGCTTTCTTCCTGCAGCACAGAGAAAGAGAGAAGATGCAGCTTAGAGAGCAGGTGTGTGACACTTCACACTTCAGTCTCATGAATTAAACATATGTGTACGGCTGAAACTGTGTGTGTGGCTATTATAAAAGAGTCGCTCCACTAAAAGCACTGTGTGTGTGTGGAAATAAATTGTGCCTTTGTTTTCAGGGATAGAACAGAGGTTTCGTCTTTCACGTCAGCAGAAAAGATGAATATTGATTTTTGATTTCAGCCACAATCCTCTGCATACACTCGACCACTAACCACAACATTAGTGCAGATCACAGAGAGTTAAAGACCACAAACATTGCCATTTGAAACCACAGTTCCATTAATTAGTGTTTTTATAAGATTTGCTAAACTACAAAAAAAAACAGCATTGTGATGGATATATGTTGCATATTTGACACACAAATGGGAAAATGACTGTATTCCTCATTAGAATTAGTTGTGTCTGTAAATAAAACTTCGGTAACTTTACCTGAAGGCTATAACGCCCCATTAACACGTGACATCAACGCTTGAAGGAGGGCGTGTCTGAAGTTGGGGTTGACGTGATTGTCATAGCAGCGTCAGCTAATAAAAAAAAAGTCCGCAATCAGCGACTGTCTGAGCTGGGGAATTTGCATAAAGCGATCTAATTGGCTGATGCTCCCGTTGGCGCTTGAAAAGTTGAGAAATTCCCAACTTCTGCAGCAAGCAACACCGCTGAAACAGCGCTGACAGATCCACAATTCAGTTCGGCAACGCTTGGCGTGTAATTGCGTCATGACTTTTATAACAGTAGCTATGTTTCCATCCAAAAACGCCAATTAAATTTATGCGCCAAAATATCGCATATAAGACTTACGAATAAAGCAGCATTTCCATCTAACGAGTCGAAGATAACAAAATCATCACTTCCTGATTAACTGGTGGCATATATAAACAGTAAAACCAGAATTTGCAGTGGTAGGAGAACCTGCGTGAATCTTTTCTTTATTTAACTATTTGACTTACACCTCAGAAGACAATGCAGACACGCAATGAACATGTGGTTTTTAAAGGCGCAAGACGCGGAGCAAAGACGCTCTGGATTCTGGATAACATAATAACACTAATGTTGAAACGGTAAAGGTGTTTTAGAATGACCAAAACATCATTCCAGATGGTTTACAGTGTGCTCAGCCTGCTGGTTAATGCATTCACACAGATTATTATCATCACATGATCTCCTATAACAAAATCACTTGACTTTTTCAATGCACATACTGGAATTTGTTCGGTAAAAGTGTTTTCATAGTTTATGCGCATCTAAAAGTTTATCCTTGTCAGTTATGCACACTCGTTTTTTATGTGCATTTTTAAAACTTATGCGCATCTTGGTGTTTCCATTAACTTTTTTATGTGCATATCCAAAATGCGCATAAAAATAGGTGGATGGAAACATAGCCAGTGTCATTTGTTTTTCTTGACCTCAACTAAAGTGGCGATGATTGTCAAAAGCTTATTTGACAAAGTCTTGACACTGAAATTTTAATGAAAAATAAAAAAAAGTTGATGAACTCATTTATAATAGCCTTATGATAATAATGTTTATGACAGGTTTATGACAAGTTATGTTGTCATGACAAAGACATTATACACATTTTTACCACTAAAATTCCATAACTTTTCCTTGATTTTTCCAAGACTTTCAAGTAAATTTTAATGGCCTAATGTTTCATGCAATGTCTACATTTGCGTTGTAAAAGAAAAACAATGCATGATTGAATTTATTACAGAATATTGTAAAACCAATCTATTTGGTTTCAATTTATATCCAAGTAACATTGATTTAGTGACGAAGTGGTGCAGTAGGTAGTGCTGTCGCCTAACAGCAAGAAGATCGCTGGGTCGCTGGTTCGAGCCTCAGCTCAGTTGGCATTTCTGTGTGGAGTTTGCATGTTCTCCGTGTGTTCCCGTGGGTTTCCTTTGATGCTCCGGTTTCCCCCACAGTCCAAAGACATGCTGCAGGTGAATTGGGTAGGCCAAATTGTCCATAGTGTATGTGTGTGTGAATGAGTGTGTGTGGATGTTTCCCTGAGATGGGTTGCGGCTGGAAGGACATCTGCTGCGTAAAAACATGCTGGATAAGTTGGCGGTTCATTCCGCTGTGGCGACTCTGGATTATTAGGGACTAAACCAACAAGAAAATGAAGGAATGAATGAATGAATAAAATTGATTTACATAATGCTTACACCACACTAATAATGTGAGAGTATGTGATTTGACCAAGAACAGAAAAGAAGTAAACCTATAAGTATACAGATATTTATTTACCATGAATTTACCAAATCTTGCGTCAAAATTCCATGACTTTTCCAGGTTTTCCATGACCGTATGAACCCTGTGCATGGACACCAATGATGCAATTCTAACATGATTAAGACAATACTCTGATTAATTTTTTTAATTCATTTAATACGATTAAGTTCATAATTAAACTAAACAAAAGTCAGATTAAGACATGTTGGATCATGTTAAGTTAAATCACATTACTGAAGTGCAGTACAGAAATGTAAACACCGCAATCCAACTATTACTGTTGTGTTGGCTTGTGTAAGAAACAACACTCTTCCAGCAGTTCATACTCTCATCCAATATCACGTCACGGCGGTATGCATGAAATGTTCCAGAATGAAAGTGAAAGTGCCCAACCGCAGTTAAAGTCATTAAAAATGAAACACCCAAAATGACATGAATCTCAAGAGGAAGTGTGGATAGTGTGGTGACGCAATGGCGTTACCTGAATTATTTCCTATAACAGGTAAAATGGGATCAAAAAAATAATTTTTAAAAAGCAACTCATATAAACACCTTAATCATATTATTGCCTTGTTTAGATTAAAACAAATAATTTGATTACTGATGTCCATGTAAACATAGTCAGTGTCAGATTTATACATTTAAAGTGACAGAAATGAGTGACTGACACTTAATTAGTTGTCATAAACATGCTTAAAATCTCATTCATATTCAAAACCTGTATTAATTCATATTACCAAAACCTCAATAAGTATCATACATTAAATGCTAAGAAGTTATGATCAAATTTTGGCCCTTTTTCCCTTCTAGTTTACGACTAATAGAGTCCTCTTGACAGTGAATGAACATAAATGAGTGAAGTGATGAACACCTGCTGTGAACAAGCAGAATTACATCAGCTTTAGATGAGATCCACTATAATAAATGCATTCATTAACACACGGGTCCTGCTGTTAACTACCAGATCAAAGTTGCATTGATGTTTCTTTCTTTAATGCGTTTGACTACTGGAGTTTATTTTACTTCAACAAGTATACATTTAGAATAGGCTCAAGTTAAATACATTTTCAGTAGAAAAATGCTCTCGTTATGAACATGTTAAATATTATTTGATGAACTCAAATGGAAGTTGGCCAGTTTGAGATGGTTTCTGCAAAAGAAATTCATTCATTTTTTTTTATATATACACAAAAAAAATGGAAATCATTAAAATATGTAACAATGAGCTTTCATTAATAAATGGTCCTGATTAATATTTGTTTATTTTAACCTTCAGATTCTACATTTTTAAACAGTTGCTGGCCCGTAGGATCTTGAAGTTTAAATCTTAATGTATACATTTAAAAACAAAAGTACCTTTATGACTGGTTTTGTCATGACACATACAGAAAACGTACTGGTAACTTTGTCAGGACATTAGCAGGTCATTTTTACCTTGTAATGTATTAAATTTTTAATTATTTTACTATAAAATGTTAATTTAAAAATCACATTCTTTATTTTTTTTATTGTTTTTTACTTTAATAAATTGAAACAATTATAAATAACATCATTTAGTAGCAAAATTGGTTTTTCATTTACATTTTTTATTTGACAATTTTTATAATTTAACTTTTTTTTTTTTTAATCAAATTTAAAAAGATGGGTCAAAATGAAAATTGCCTCATCTTTTACTCTCCCTTTTCAGTGATTCAAACCTTTGAGTTTCTTTCTACTGTTGAACACACAAGCAGATATTTTGAAAAATGCTGCTTGCAGGCTCTCACTGACTTTCACAGTAGGAAAACAAATGCCATGGAAGTAAAGGTTTGCCAGCTACCAGCATTCTCCAAAATATATACACTCACCGGCCACTTTATTAGGTACACCTTACTAGTACCGTGCAGATTTGTCGGCTGCACATCCATGATGCTAATGTCCCATTCCACCACATCCCAAAGGTGCTCTAGTGGATTGAGATCTGGTGACTGTGGAGGTCATTTTAAGACAGTGAACTCATTGTCATGTTCAAGAAACCAGTCTGAGATGATTCGCGCTTTATGACATGGCGTGTTATCCTGCTGGAAGTATCCATCAGAAGATGGGTACATGGTCAGCAATAATACTCGATTAGGCTGTGGTGTTGACACGATGCTCAATTGTTACTAATGGGCCCAAAGTGTGTCAAGAAAATATTAAAATATCCCCCACACCATTACACCACCAGTCTGAACCATTGATACAAGGATGGATTCATGCTTTCATGTTGTTGATGCCAAATTCTGACCCTATTCTCTAAATGTCACAGCAGAAATTGAGACTAACGAGTGGTTATTTGAGTTACTGTTGCCTTTCTATCTGCTGGAACCAGTCTGGCCATTCTCCTCTGACCTCTGGCTTGCTTCAACAAGGCATTTGCACCCACAGAACTGCCGCCCACTGGATATATTCTCTTTCTCTGACCATTCTCTGTAAACCCTAGAGATGGTTGTGTGTGAAAATCCCAGTAGATCAGCAGTTTCTGAAATACTCAGACCAACCAGTCTGGCACCAACAACCATGCCACGTTCAAAGTCTGTTTAATCCCCCCTTTATCCCCCATTCTGATGCTCGCTTTAAACTGCAGCAGATCGTCTTGACCATGTCTACATGCCTAAAATGCATTGAGTAGCTGCCATGTGATTGGCTGATTAGAAAATTGCTTTAACAAGAAGTTGGACAGCTGTACCTAATAAAGTGGCCGGTTATTGTATATATATTAATATTATATCATAATCAAATATCTTCTTTGTTTTCAACTATAGACACTCAAATAGGTTCTAAACAAGTGAAGGACATTTTTAAATAAAATTTAACAAAACCACAGAACACTTAAATCAATGCCAAAGCAACCCTAGCAACACATTTACGACCAGTCATGTCACAGGATTGACTCTCACAAACACTACTCATATATCTTTTAAATCTCATTCATATTCGTGACATGCCGTGATTATAAGAGAGAAGAGTTTTAGAAGAGTCATGAAGTATTTTTTGGCTGAAGTTTAACAAAGCAGAACACTCTCGACTTGCCAAAGCAACTCCTCGGCAGCCACCCAGACCAGTCATGTCACGCACAGCACTGACTTTTACCAACACCACTCGCTTTTTAAAATCTCATTCATATTCTTGACTCGTCATGATTATAACAGTCTTATGAACACCCCTTCAAGGGTGATCATTTATTGGGTGAAATTTAACAAAACAGCTGAACACTTAACTTAAAACAAGGCTAGATCTACCCTAGCAACACCTTGGCAATCACCCAGAACCTATCATAAGACCCTATTATGTCACAGCATTGACTTTCACAACCACTACTCATCCTTTCTCCAGAACTGACGTCATCTCTCCATTCCTCCGGCAGGTGTAACAGCAGTGTTGATCCCGCGGTTGGACCTGGTGATCTCTCTGGTGGGTGCAGTGAGCAGCTCAGCATTAGCGCTGGTTTTCCCTCCTCTGGTGGAGCTGATAGCGTTTCCCAGTCAGCCTCCTCCACCAATGCTGCTCCTCAAAGACATCTCCATCGCCGCTCTCGGCTTCATCGGCTTCCTCACGGGAACTTACGTGACGGTGGAGGAGATCATTTATCCAGACGTCCAAGGACAGATCCGTCTCCATGATGACGGGAACTGGACCACACCCACTACCTCAACACCCTGAAGACCACGCCCACAAATGAAGGACCAATCAAATTCCATGTATAAACAGGATGCTGCCATTTTTGTAACACCATAACAACAGAAACTTCTTCCTATAGCTACGTTTCACAATCCCAGTACTCGCGCTCCTCAGCTCTGCCCATTTCATTTAACGTCTGACCTTTATTCTAATTCAACAACAAGTGCCCTGTAAAGTGGACTCCGCAGGATGTTCAGCCATAATTTCAGGGAGCATGTAAATGTTTCTTTCGTATTGCATTTGAGCGTGTGAGATCGGAATTTATATTGGATTTATTTATGGAAATATAATAGCTCTTCTCGAGTATAGTGCTGCAGTGTGAATCTGTGAATGAGCATTCTGAAGTGAAATAAAGGTTGCTTAAGCGTTGGGAGAGTATAATGGAGAAAGGACTAGAGAACAGTGCACACTGCTTAGGGATCTCAAGCCACGTTCACACTGCACTTTTTGCCCCATAGACTGAATTTTTTTTTTTTTCGTCTTTAAAACTTAATTCTCAAAGCACTTTACACTTAAAAATACAACGATAGCAGAAAATAAAGAGTAATGCAGAAGATAAAAATTATATATATAAAAATTAGGACAAGTCAGAAACATTGTAACCATAAAACCGATCAAAAATCACGTCACAAATCATGTCTAAAAAATAAATAAATAAAATTCTTCAGGGATACTTAAAATTTCTTAAGATTTTTACATTACATTCTTTAAAAGACTTGGAATCATATTCATGCAAATGCTGTAGACCTGAAACACAAGCTTGTTCGACAAGTTTCGCATGTCGCTGTATTCCCAACCTGCGAAATTGCATCACTTGATTGTGTGAGACCAATAGAAGATCAAAACGTGACCTTTCTGTACAGAAATTTTATATATGGAGCAATCACTCGCTTTATCAATGTCTAATCATCTTGTTTTATCCAGCCTGTTTTTATAGTACCATACGATAGACTTTCAGCGTGCTCAAACTCTACAGTAATGTTATCAAAAGTTTTGATTTCGGTACTGAATTTTTTTTTTAAACGCAAACATTTCAACAATGTTGAGCAAGTTCTTAGATGCCGCTGATTGGCTATTGTGTTTATAGGCTCAACAGAATGACTGTGATTGGCCGTGAAGGTCATCGGTTTACCACTCTTTATCGCTGGTCACCAAATGCAAACACATACATGGACACTGGAACAGCTTCGAAGGTAGTGTTGAGGCTTCGAATCGTTTCAAAACCTGACTACAATGACATCTAGTGGTCATATTTTAAGTATTGCCCTTAAACAACTTCAACCAACTTCAATATTTATTTATTTTTTTTTAACCAACTTCAATATATCGATTTCGCTACTGCAACGTTCAGTAATTTGAAAACTCTAAACAAGTGGTAGGCAGAGCGACGCATCGTGAAACACTGAAACAGTCAAAACAAATGTGTAGAGGGTTCGAATCATTTTAAAACCTGACTACAGTGACATTGTTATACTTTTTTTAAGTATTGCCCTTAAACAACTTTAATATATTGATTTCGGTACTGAAATGTGTTTTAAAAAAATCTATTTCCCCCAAACAATTGAGCACTGTTGAGCAAGTTCTTAAACACCACTGATTGGCCATTGAGTGTACCTGCTCAACAGAAATGACTGTGATTGGCTGTAAAGCTCATCAGTTCACAACTCTTCATCGCTGGTCAGAGTGCCAGTATAGATAAACAGACACTGGAACGTTTCAAAGCCACGTAGGTACTTCTGACAACACTGTCCAGCACTACTCTAGAGAAGAGTGAGGCTTCGTGAAACACTGTAACAATCGAAGCAAATGTGTCAAGGCTTCAAAATGTTTCAAAACCCAACTCGACAATGACATCTAGTGGCCATTTTTATAAGTATTGCCCTTAAACAACTTCAATCAACTTCAATATATCGATTTCCGTACTGAAATGTTCGGTAATTTGACAACACTAAACAAGTGGTAGGCAGAGCGACGCATCGTGAAACACTAAAACAGTTAAAGCAAATGTGTAGAGGCTTTGAATCATTTTAAAACCTGACTCTACAGTGACATTGTTATAATTTTTTTGAAGTATTGCCCTTAAACAACTTTAATATATTGATTTCGGTACTGAAATGTGTTTTTAAAAAATACATTTCCCCCAAACAATTGAGCAAGTTCTTAAACCACTGATTGGCCATTGAGTTTACCTATTCAACAGAAATGACTGTGATTGGCTGTGAAGCTCATCGGTTCACAACTCTTCATCGCTGGTCAGAGTGCAAATATAGTTAAACGGACACTTGAACGTTTCAAAGCCACAAAGGTACTTCTGACAACACTGTCCAGCACTACTCTAGAGAAGAGTAAGGCTTCATGAACCACTGAAACAATCAAAGCAAATGTGTCAAGGCTTCAAAATGTTTCAAAACCCAACTCGACAATGACATCTAGGGGTCTTTTTTTATTGCCCCTAAACAACTTCAATATATCGAGTTCGGTACTTTTGACAACACTAAACTAGTGGTAGGCAGAGCGACGCATCGTGAAACACATAAATAGTCGAAGAAAATGTGTCGAGGCTTTGAAACCGACTCTACAGTGACACCTAGTGGTATTTAAAAAAAATATTGCTCAAACAATTTCAACAAAGAAACAGTTATGCGAATTAAGCAATTAAAGCCCCCGTTGTTTCAACAAGACATCAAGAAATTTAGTGGAGTGGTTAGTGTTCTTGACTGGCGTGCAGACGTATTGGGTTCGAATCTAGATAAAGCAATCATGGTAATTAAAAGTTTGTTATTTTATTGCTCCGTTCTCGTGTGTTTTGTTTTAACATCAGTCTGGATGAACTCAATCCGAATGAACTCTGCAAATAAATATGTGTTGTTTTGGTCATAAAAAGTCTACATGAATACAAGACAATAAGTCACGATTTCTGAATGCTTGTACAACTGGGATTCAAACTCAGGTCACTCACAGCACATGTGCATTATACACACATACACAGTCCTCTTAACAACTGTTTCCCAACCCTGTTCCTATAGGCACACCAACAGTACATGTTTTGGATGTATCTCTTATCTGACCCATTAACTTCAGCTTTTGGAGTCTCTTACATTCAGATGAGTTGATTCAGGTGTGTTTGATTAGGAAGAGGTTGGAAATGTGTACTGCTGGTGTGCCTTCAGCAACAGGGTTGGGAAACACTGCACTAAGTTACAGGAGATGGTGGTTTTGCTTCAGACCCCATCACTGAAACACAGATTTGCCAGGTCAATCCTTTGAATCGCTTTAATCATATGACCTGGGTGTTTTGAAACATCTGAGCAGGGTTTGGAAAGCTCTGCGGCTTGGGATCTCTTCAGTCAGAACACACATGGATCTCTTCTAACATACTGGATATCCGAATTAGCTGTGTTAAATCAAGGAGACATGCACAATATGCAGATTGAAGTGGGGTGTGAGGACGGGGATTGAAAAACGATGTTCTATAGGAAGTGAGTGACTGCTGCTCTGGGATGGAGAACTTGTCTTTGCTGGCTTGAGGTGCTTTTTTATTGCTCAATTTGTTTTCCATTCCACATGCACATGCCCAAGGTGTGCTGCTGTAGCATGGACGTGTGTGTGCGGGAGTGAGTGATGGTGTGTATGAAGAATATTACTCTCCGCACAGCCGTATGGACTTCCCATGACTCCACCCCTGTTCCTCGATGGAATGGCTTTTACTCCATCGGGTCGCTGGACCGTATAGCATGACAAGCCGTCAGCATTAAACACTGCGGGAGAGCGCCAGAGAAATATTGCACACTGTAAAGAATGTACGTTCCCGCTGACTAGAGCTGTTATTAATAAACTAATCATTCCTCCTGAGGCTTGTGATATTTAATTTTTTTTTCTTTCTCCCTGACCGCGGCAGGATTCAGTGGGAATAATGAGTATTTTAATTACTGACAAACATTGCACAAAACCAGTGCGAGCCTTTAAACTGTTAAGTAAGAATCCACTCGCTTGGATTTTAGCAAACGAGCACATTTGCATATATACAGATCTATTCTGGAGCCGTATCGACCGCATCAGTGGTGTACAGTGTGTGGAGGTGAATTCGCACAGACATCATTTTCATGTTGTTCCTCGGTTTGTAAAGACAAGCAAAAATCGTGTTTGCACTATTGCACACACAACAAAAGACATTGCAGAAGCTTTTTAGCTCTGAACTACATTAGTGTGAAAATGTCTTTGTAATTAAACCGATTAGTAGTGTTTTCTGATTGTTCCCAAGAATCCTGAAGGTGGATTTTCCCCCTCCACTGTTTATCAGCATAATTATTGGGTTTCAAACCTGCTTTGTTTTTCGTGGTTCTTTATTACAGTGTATTTTTTGAAGGGATAGTTCAGGCAAAACTTAAAATGCACCCTATTTACTCTAAAATCTCAAAACCTGCAAGCATCGACTTCCATAGTAGGAGAAACAAATACTACGAAAGTCAATGGTTACAGCAAGAGTCAAAATGATGACTAAATACACTGGCAACTATTGGCCCGGGATGTCACTTGGAAAGGACGAGTCTTACTGCAGCTCTGATAGACTAACAGTGCCAAGGTTGTGGGTTTGACTCCTGATAACAGACGAGTCGTCAATGCAGTGCAAGTGGCTTTCTTTAGGGCCTACTCACACTATGCCATCCGTACCGTGCCCAGGCCTTTTACCCGGAACGTTTGAGAAGTGTGAGTGCGCTGAATCAGGCTCAAGCACGGTTCACTTGGCTGGCCCTGGCCCGGTCGGAAGAGGTGGGCCTGAGCGCGGTTCCGGCTTTGGCACGGTACGCTTGTAGTGTGAGTGCAAAACACGCCAAAGCCCAAAACTGAAAGCAAGACGTGACTTTTAAGGGACTGTTTCATATGGAAATATTAATCAATCTTACTGTTCAATAACCACAAACTGCCGTAGTTTATTAAATACGCAAACCCCTCACTGCATGACAGCTGCACACCTTCACCAGACCTCCTCATTCCTGCAGCACGAGGACTTTATGACTGTTTATGAGCATCAAAAGTGGTGGATTTGTTCGGTGAAATATCTGACTGCGTGTCACCGCATCCCTAAGGACTGTTTGGTGAAATATTTGACTGCATGTCACTGCATATCAAACGACTTAAATGATATAACTAGAGAAATCTCCACTGTGCTGAGAGAGAGCGCTCACTGAGAACAGCGCAGCATCGATGACGTAAGCGTGCCCAGGCCCGATTGTAGTGTGAGTGCGGGCCGTCGGGGGAGACGGGAGAGGGGCTATGCTCTATGCTCCTGCATACTAAAGGTTGACAAGTTGGATTTTGCTGATATGATAGGCAGGTTGGACCATAGTGCTGATAAGAGATTAATTAACCAATAGTTAATCGTTGATTTTCACCTCTAGAGGTCGGTCTTGCACTGTATAATGACAACAGACCCTTCTCAGCCACTCCAGTAACAGACACAACCAAGAATTTTTCACAAAAAAACAATAGTTTAAGAAACTATTATAACTGCGTTCCTGTATAACTACCAATGCATTGTCCAAAATGCATAAAGTTTGGCCTTAGTTTGGACTTAGTATTATGGGGTGCAGTTAACTAGTGTCAGTTAACAATGTTTAACAAGATTAAATTTAACTTGTGCTTCATATGAACGCAGCACTAACTTTTATTCAAAATTAATTAGCTGAAATTACAAAACAAACAACAAAAATTTGGTTGTTTTTTTTCTCCCCAAATTTGGACCAAATATGAACGTACTTAACTGCTAAGTTACATTTTTACATCTAAGTGCATTATAAAATAAAGATTAAAGCTGCAAGCAGCAATGATAGGGACCTTGCAAAGTTTTGTGAGTTTTCGGGCATGTTTAGCCCCTCAAAACCACGATTCATTACAAAGAAAAAGAAACTGTTCCGGTGCTCAGTCCCTAAAAATAACATTTTGTCATGGCCAAACATGGAAGATAAGGATGGTAAAACTTTAAGAACGTTTATTCAAACGTATAACAGCAGATAACAACAGTAGGAGAAGCAGGTGAATGGCGTTGTAGAGGGTGAGCGATCTCACACACAAACAGTTCAATAGATAAGCAGTGCTTTGGTTAAACACCAATATAAAAATTGTGACTTCCCCTAAATCAATGGAACTGCATTTCGCAGAAGAAGGAGAAGGGGAACATCCACGGAGGAGTACAGGAGAGTCCAACAGAGATGACGAAGGGCACCTTGCATCTTTGATTCCAGCCACTCACTGAGTGAGGTGAGTATTTGTAGTGAGTGGTGATTACAGGTGCAGGTGATCAGTAATCAGGGGAAGGTTCAGGTGTGTGGTGTGTAGTGGATGGTGAGGGAGAGCGGTGGTTTGGACAACAGGAACAGGCCGAGGGTGACACATTTGGGTTTGTCCATATTTGAGCCCGAAAATTGGGTCAAACCCCCAATTTGGCAAAGAATTGTATTTTACCTAGGCATAGTAGCCAAGTGAACATGTTTAATTATTATGTGCCATGCAAATTGCTTGTTTATTATACTTTCTCTGCTGAAAAATCCAGCTTAAACTAGCCTAGGCTGGTTGGCTGGTTTTAGCTGGTTGACCAGCCTGGTTTTAGAGGGGTTTTGGCTATTTTCAGGCTGGTTTCCAGCCATTTCCAGCCTGGTCTTAGCTGGTCAGGCTGGAAAATGACCAGCCAAATTCAGCTAAAACCAGCTTGACCAGCCTGGTTTAAGCTGGATATAGCTGGTTTTGGCTGGACTCCCAGCTTGACCAGCTAAGACCAGGCTGGAAATGGCTGGAAACCAGCCTGGAAGTGACCAAAATCCCTCTAAAACCAGCCTGGTCGACCAGCTAAAACCAGCCAACCAGCCTAGGCTGGTTTAAGCTGGATTTTTCAGCAGGGCTAGCATGTTACTAAAGGTTTAAGACAAAGGTTTCAGTAGCATGTTACTAAAGGTTTTTGTGTTCTTTTTGGGGTGAATTTGTATTTGCAACGCGGGGTTGTAAGGGATTAGATATTGGGGAAAAAGCGAGTCTGCGCACTCGAGAGGGAGGGAGGGGTTCCCCATTGGATGGGACAGGTATGTTAATTGTGTGTGTGTGTGTGACAGTGTGGGTTTTCGAGCGAACACAATGATTACTCTGTCTGAACGTGCAAAAGTTGATTAAAAAGACGAGTTAAACTGTTAAATGCTTCCTGGCTTCTTCGGTTCGTAACAATACTATGAAAAAACATTTAGTATAATAATTTTCTGTAGTGCTAAGATAAACCTGATTTTGTCTTGAATTCTTATTACTTATACAACGCATGATTGCACTCCCACTTATAAGTTGCAGAAATTTGTCTTATTTGAACTTTCATATTTCCATGTGAAAAAGAATAATCAATGCAGATGAATCTAGGCCACTGCTTGATTTTTTGCCACTGGGAATTAATTGAACGGCAAACAATGTGTATTTACACCAGAACGGAGACTGCTTGAGAAATTAAGGAGACTCTGTGATGTCAGCACGGAACACAATTCATCACAGCGCCAGTGGAACGCATTCCATTTTGATTAAAGATCACGAATCCCACATTTTTGAGTCGTTGGACTAATGCGCACTAATGAATCATTAACGATAAGACCCGCTACGTGTGTTAAGAATGTAAATAGGGTCAATTGAACAAGGAAAGGTGTAATTTTCCAATAGCCTCGACGCCTTGATTAAATACCATAATTGCTCCTTGTCAAAGTATCGAAAACGGTCATCAGTGTCACAATTGAAACGTGTCCCCCGATTAGTGCGTTTAATAAGGCTGCTTTACATACGAAAAAAAAATTCAGATCCATCCAAGTCACCTGAGGTCTGGACGTTTCCTCCTATTTCTGATTAATTAAATAGATCCGGAAAAAAAGCTCCAAAGTGACACCAGACAGGCCTTTCTCGTGGTCTCTCAGCTTCTCTATCCGGGTTTGGCTCATTAGTCGGGTCTTGTTTATATTCTCCTCATGTTTGCTCCTCTCTCTGCAGAAAGCTGGACACCTGACAACTGGCACGCGACACACACAGAGAGAGAAAGAGAGAGAGGGAGAGAGAGGCTGACGGAATATGAAAAGCGAGAGGCAAAACGCTCGGATCAGAGAGAGATGGAGCAAATTAGAAGCTGAAAAATAGAGGGAGATGGAGGGAGGAGGGAGGAAGAAAAGGACGGGGGAGAATTTTTGCACGAGAGCACCGAGTGCGTGAGGGGAGTCTGTCTGGCACGTGAGGACAAAAATAGACTCCTGCGAGCTAAATATAGCGCAGATCACAGAGCCAGCGAGATGGAGAGAGAGTAAGAAAGGACTCGCCCGCTCTTTTGGAAATCATTTCTGAAGGAGCGCACCGAAATCTATTTTAGACGTGTGCACGAAATTTAACATCTATCATTCAAATGAGAGCAGTAGGACTCACTTTAAAAGCGTGCATAATTCAGAGGAAAGGCTTGCAACGTGACGGGTATTTATAGGCGAGGCGGCCCACGATGAAGTATATTTAGAGTTTCTGTCTTTCTTTTTTGGTCGATCTGACACGTCTGTGGAGTTCTTTGTCGTGTGTATATATATGCGATCGCAGGCTTGTCTGGAGGGCCAGAGACTCCGTTCGATTGGTGCACGAGTTTTGCTTCGCATGAGCAATGATGAAGTGAATTTACAAGTTTCAGAGGGAGAGCAGACGACAGATTGGGAAAGACATTTTCAATTACGCCTGTACATCATTCATTCACAGTATCTGATGTTTTACGGCTAGAGTAAAATAATTAATACACCACAGCATTTTAGATGGTGTCATTAGCTATGTTTCCATCCACCTATTAGGGTTGGGTTGATAGACGATGCCATCCTAAATTGCAGATAACCTATAGACATCATGATGTTGAGTCGGCATCGCGATCCTCCGCCCCGCCCCTGTTGCAGCAGCGACCCGCTCACTAAAAATACACACTTAGGCCCCGTTTACCTTGATACATCATAGTTTAAAAATGGCATTTCAGAACGAAAACAATCTACCTTCACAGTGGCGTTTCAGCTAGCATTTCTGAAAAGCCCTCCTTCCATACTATACCGGTGAAAATGCACATCACGTGACCACACACACACCCTGTCAAGCACTCTAGCATATGCGCACATCTGAGCTCCAGGCAGTCAGCGGGTGCTTTGAGCAGAAAACCCTCTGGAAGCAGTGGATGTTGGACAGTTTATCAAGGATGTATTGCTGGATTGTGTCTCACTAGAGTTGTGATAGTCAATCAATCTTGTCTCTGTTTAACGACTCTTCGATCTTTTGAATCTATCAGGTAACAAGTCACAGCGTCAGTGCACTGCTTCAATCTTTCACTTTCACGCTTGTACCTACAGATGGTTGGTTCCTGTTGGTTTTGCACCTTTTTTTAACCAAAGTTTGTCGACGCCATTATAAAGACACAGATCACTCTACCTATTCATGCCAGAGTCCCGCAGAAAAAGTGATTGACAGTTGGTAATTTGTGTGTGACTTATCTTTATTTATTTATGATTTGGTTATGGGTAAAACTAGGAGCATGCGGGTCAGGTAGTTGAAACGATAGGCTACAAATAATTAATTCAATATGACTTTATATATACCATATATATATGTACCATATTCATGAATAATTAAATTACTGCTTTCTACGGCAACGATGCCATCGTCCATCGTAATGTTTCACATTAGACATCGTACAGTGCCAAATTGGTCGACATCCGCCAACCCTACCACCTCTTTTAATGCACGTTTTGGAATATCCAGTCTAATCTTAAGAAAACGTTTCTATTTTACGCTTTGTCATTTAGTGGCTAATTTGTACAATTTTATCGAATTCGGTTGTACAAAAATATACGATTTGAAAAGGAGACGTGGCACTCACCCCGCTCCTAAACCCAACCGTCATTGGGGGAGGGAGCAAATCGTACTAAATTGTACAATGATGTTCATACGAACTGGGTATTAAATCAAAATGTTACGAATTGCCATGAGATTGTGTTGAAATACTGAATAAAATTACTTGATGGAAACGGCAAAACATTTTGAAAATGTGCATACAATCTTGCACAAAACTGAGTAGGATAAACTTTTTAGCTGATAAGAAAAAGCACATATTGAAAAAAAATTCTAGCATGCGCACCCATAAAGGTCATGTGATTGTTTTAACAGATCATGTAATGATCAAAATTGACACAATGGGACGTTATTATTAGACAAACCAAAGGAATGACTACATTGTAAAACATCTGAAATGCTGTTTTGGGGGACGACACGGTGGCTCAGTGGTTAGCACTGTTGCCTTACAGCAAGAAGGTTGCTGGTTTGATTCCCAGCTGGGCCAGCTAGCATTTCTGTTTGGAGTTGGCATGTTCTCCCCGTGTGGCCGTGGGTTTCCTTCGGGTGCTCCGGTTTCCCGACATCCCAAAGACATGTGCAAAGTGAATTGAATGAACTAAGTTGGCAGGAGTGTTTGAGTGGTGAATGTGAGAGTGGGTTGTGGTTAGAAATGCATCTGCTGCGTAAAACATATGCCAGAATATTTGGTGGTTCATTCCACAGTGGCGAACTCTGATAAATAAAGGACTAAGCTGATGGAAAATGAATGAAAGAACAGAATGTTGTTTGGGTCTTTCTAAAGTCCCTCAGCCAAAGTCTGTCATCACAGTGGTTTAGTATTATTTCCTATTATTATCAGTCTTTAGTGGCTCCTCTACCAAATGTTTTGGGTGAGATCCCCACTTTGTACATTAGTCTGATTTGCATCTTTGAATGGAAACATAGCTATTAGGAGCTAATTTTGTGTTAACAGTTAAATACTGTATCTTATTTTGAAATATTTTTCTAATGCAAATGTGAAATAAAGGAATTCACCGTTGGCTTTTTGCAGATTGAAGTTGAATAAGCAATTTTCTAATAGCTATTAAGCTGCACTGAATCTTTCTTTTAATGTCTCCACATCTTCCAACCCAATTCACTTTTTTGGATTTTTTCCCCTCTTATTTGTTTTGAAACAAACATGTAAAATAATTTGTAAAACTGTATTTATTCGGTGTTCTGCCTTATTATTAATTTTTAAAATGTTGATTTGATGCCTAAGAAACATTTTTATTTATCGTTATCAATATTAAAAAGGAGCTACTATATATTTGTGGAAAACATTAATGAATGTTAAGTTCATTCATTTCGTTCACAGCATTCATCTAAAATATACTTTTTTTGCAACAATATAACGAGTTAGTGCATTCATACTGAATAATTATTTTAAAATAGTTTGACTTGTATGTTGATGTTGTACCTCTATATTAGACCCATGGTGATACTTGATTGTCTCCATGGGAACACAGGGCTGTGCAGTTTGGCCAATACTACAGTGATATGCAACACTTTATTCATTTAACTTTAATGGGGTAGAAAATCCTTAATGAATGTAAACATACTCTGTGGACACAAGTTAAGCTGCATGCCTTTTAATTAATCCATTTCATTTTCCAACTAAATATATATTTTTGCATTTTATAATTTATAGGTAAGCCATAACTTCAGCATTTAAAAAATCTATTAAAATGGAAACAAGTATTGTTTTACAACAAAACAATGAATTGAATGTTTTTGCTAAATTATGTGCTGTTTAACAGACCTGCATGAATTAAAACACATTTCAATTAATACATATTTTCTTCCTTTCAGAATTACATTTCTGCACCATGTCTTAACAGGGGTGTATCTTTAAGTCAAAAAAAGTAGCAAAGAAGAAGCGACAAACTACTGAAGACAGCAAAAACAAAAGTGTTGATGAGTGCTTGTGTCAGAGGTAAAAGGAGATCTGTTTTACAGGTACAAAGAATTAGTTGCTCATAACTTTTGGAAAGAAAAAGCAAAGACAATGAATAGGGCTGACTTTTTCTAACACATATCACACATGCTATCAAATAGTATGTGTTCACTATATGCAACTATCCATATACTAGCAAACATGTTTCTTTTAAATTATTCTTTTCGCTTAAAGTGTGACTGCAAAGTATTGAGTGAATTTTTCTAGGGTAGTTCTTACTTTTAAGTATTTATTCATTTAGCAGACGGTTTTATCCAAAGTGACTTACAAATGAGAATGAAAGAAAGGAAGGCAGACAAATATAGATGCCATGACAGTTCTAGGTATAGGCCGGTATAAGATTCTGACTGTATGATAACCTTGGATAAAAAATATAATGGTTTTACTGTATTGTAATTACTGCTCTAAAATATATTCTTATTTATGTGTGTGCGTGTGTATGAGAGGTGTGAGGTGTTTCGGTGATCCAAAGGTTGGCATTGTGGGCCCCCGACGGGTACCCGGCTGGTCTCGACCCCCTTGACTTATCCCTCTGCGGGGGAGATTGAAAGAGGCGCGTGGGGGCCGTGGGTTTAAAAGACTCTTCTTGCGGGATGCTGTCTGTGTGTGTGTGTCACTTGCTTGGTGCTTGTGTGTGTGCATTTGTTTTTATACAGACAGTTTAATATAGGCTGTCTGGACTCTGTATAGCTGGGTGGTTTTCGGCTTTGTTCTCCCCCCCATCTGTAAGCGTGAACGGGCGGGCGCGGCAGATATAAAACGGGGTGGGTCGGGCAGCGGGACAACAAATGCTAAATATAAGCGGGAGCGGTCTGGTTTAGGCTAAAACCTTGCGGGAGCAGGATTCCAAATTTAGTCCCGCGCAGATCTCTACTTTCATGGCACTTTCACTTTCAAAAGGAACCAAAAAGCGAACTACTGTACTACTTTTGGGGTACTTGGCTAAGTTTTTCTGACATACAATCCTTTCAGAAATGGACAAACGCAAGACTCAAGCACAAAAAAACAAAAACAAAGGAGAAGCCAAAAAAAAAAAAAAACAAAGGAGCAAATGATTCTTTCAGCAACCTAAAACAAGAACAACCTTAACTATAATGATCACCTTTTCTACTATTATGAACTCTGAATGATGGAGTTACTTTCTAACAAGAGGCTACATATGCTGGTGAAGATACAGATACAGATAAGAGGTTTGCACTAACTGTGGGCTATATGTTGTGTGTTGTTTTTGAACCCAAATAAAGACTAAATGTATGCTGTGTGTAGTGTTTCTGTAATTCTGTAACGTTACAGTAAGCTATCATTGATCTGCAGTTATTATCAAATCATGTTCATAGAAAGGATAGTAATGAACATTTATACACAAGTGTTTGTGTATAAAGAATCTGTTTATCACGCATATGATATCTGAACGACCCTTACAGCTTTACTTTGACATTTCCTTGAACGAAAATTATGCCGACTGAAGCTTTCTGTCGTACACCATGCCCAACAAAGGGTATCATTGGTACTCTTGGCAGTGGGGACGCAAGCCTGATAAGGGTAACCCATCCTGAACTGTATCGTACCGTACCACTTAGTGAAAAAGGGCTATTAGTACTTATTGCATGCAATAGATACATCCAAAAATATCAGCATTATGTTTTTAGTCTGTTTTGCATGCACTTGATGTGTAGTCAATATTATCTCAACAGACTGTTTGAGCATTATAATTCCTGCTATAGCCCTTTGTCTGTGCATACAATGGAATGCATGAATTTCTGCGGTGTGAACCAGAGCGTGTGTGTGTGTGTATGTCTACAGAAGATGGAGTGAGACGGATGTGTCTACCCGCAGTGATCAGTAATGGATGAGCTGGTCCAGGCTTGGCTAAACGTTCAGAGTAACGGATGGGAAGAGTCAAGTCTGTCTAAACGCACACAGAGCCCGTCTGTGTTGACTGACAGGTCATCCGTGGCTCCCAGAACACACCATGTGTCGTCATTTCACATCCTGGCTCAAAATCACCGCCATCAATAATCTTTCTGTATATGGGCTTGTGTAACAAAATAGGATTGTTTACCGTTTGACGAATCTGAAGGCAGCAATGTTGAGGAAAATTGCCTGAATTGCCCTTCAGGGATCAGTAAACCATCCTCCTATTAGGCATCAAGTCCTCTTTTGCAAGTCAAATTTGAGACGAGATAGAAAAGACTTCGAATGAGAGTCACGTATCAAATTACAAGGTTGGATTTGATTTGTGAATAAAAAGTCCACAATACTGAGGTTAGTAAAATTTGCAGCAACGCACCAAAAACAAATGAATAATAAATATGAAAAACAAGCTTAAAACATACATAGACAGTAAACTAAGTATAAGTTTCAGAACACAGCTTAGTTTTTAGTATACAGCTTTATTACACAGCTTTGGTTTTATTATAAGTCTGTTACCAGGAAAATAGATCAAGCATTACATTTTTAAAAAGCAACACAGCTTTACATTTAGTGATTTTCCTCCATTAGAATGTGTTTAAAAATAGCAAAATAGCTATGATTTGCAAAAGACACCTACTAAAAATACATCAGTGTAACAATGACTGTGCATCATTGATCATTTTTATTATTATTTTATGTGTGTACTGCACTTTGATAAACACTTGCTGTTTTTAAAAAGTGCTTTAAGAATAACTTTGACTTTTGTCAACAATATGTTATTAATAGTTTAAAAGGTGATAAAACTTTGTAAGATTTTTTTTACATACTGTTGAAATGTGTTGATTTTTTCAACACATTTCTAAACATAAGTTTTAAAAGATCATTTCTAATAATGGATTAATTTAGTCTTTTCCATGATGACAGTCAATAATATTTCACTAGATATTTTTCAAGACACTTCTATACAGCTTAAAGTGACTTTTAAAGGCTTGTTAACTCGGCAGGTTAGGGTAATTAGGCAAGTTATTGTATACCAATGGTTTGTTCTGTAGATTATGGAGAAAAAATATATAAGTTAATAATTTTGTCCCTAAAATATTGTTTAAAAAATTGAAAACTGCTTTTATTCTAGCCCAAATAAAACAATTAAGACTTTTTCCAGAAGAAAATATGTTATGAGACATACAGTGAAAATTTCCTTGCTCTTTTAAACATCATTTGGGAAATATTAAAAAAAAGAGAGAAAAAAAATCAAAGGCGGGCTAATAATTCTGACATCAGCTGTACATAGTTTTAATAAATGCAGTGCATGTCCGCATAAGAATTTTACTCTAATATATCTATTAAACTGAATGATAATTAAACAATTTCACAAAGTTTGACTATTTTTACATCTAAACACTGGTTGTATTTTTGTTTTCTACACTGTACTAAAATTAAAAAATTATTTTGTTACTTTGACATTTTAATGTAACTTACGTTTCACTGTAAGATGTAAGTTGAGGACCAGAAGTTCATTTGATTCAACTAAAATATTTGTGAAACTTCATTAACTAAATAAAATTAAAAAGTAACAAAAACTATATATATATATATATATATATATATATATATATATATTTTTTTTTTTTTTTTTCTTTTTTTTTTTTTTTTTACAGTATGTACAATATACACTCACTGGCCACTTTATTAGGTCCACCTGTCCACCTGCTCGTTAATGCATATTTCTAATCACCCAATTACATGGCAGTAACTGAATGCATTTAAGCATGTAGACATGGTCAAGATGATCTGCTGCAGTTCATAAAGAGCATCAGAATGGGGAAGAAAGGTGATTTAAAAGACTTTGAATGTGGCATAGTTGGTGGTGCCATTTGGGCTGTTCTGAGTATTTCAGAAACTGCTGATCTACTGGAATTTTCACGCATAACCATCTCTAGGGTTTACAGAGAATTGTCAGAAAAAAATGAAAATCTTGGACAATAGTAGATTGAAAAAACGTTGCCTGGTCTGATGAGTCTTGATTTTTGCTGCGACATTCGGATGGTAGGGTCAGAAATTGGCATCAATAGCATGAAAGCATGGACCCATCCTGCCTAGTATCAACGGTTCAGGCTGGTGCTGCTGGTGTAATGGTGTGGGGGATATTTTCTTTGCACACTTTGGGCCCATTAGTACCAACTGAGCATCGTGTCAACGCCACAGTATTGTTGCTGACCATGTTCATCCCTTGTGACCACAGTGTACTCATCTTCTGATGGATACTTCCAGCAGGATAACACGAAATGTCATAAAGTGCAAATCATCTCAGACTGGTTTCTTAAACATGACAGTGAGCTCACTGTACTCAAATGGCCTCCGCAGTCACCAGAGCTCAGTTCAATAGAGCACCTTTGGGATGTGGTGGAATGAGAGGATTCGCATGATGGATCTGCAGCCGACAAATCTGCAGCACCTGCGTGATGCCATCATATCAATATGGACCAAAATCTTAGAGGAATATTTCCAGTACCTTCTGGAATCTATGCCACAAAGGATTAATGTTGTGAAGGCAAAAGACTGTCCAACCTGTTACTAAAAATGTGTACCTAATAAAGTGGCCGGTGAGTGTATAACACCATTCTTCACCATTTTATTTGATGCAGACACCAATGTTGTTTAGTAATTTCAAGTTTAAGTAGATTAAATCTTTATTTGACAAAAATAAAAAACTCATCCTCAAAAGTAGTAATGAGAATGCATGTTAAAACATACCATACAGTAGGTCTTGACAGAACTGCTTGAAGTCAAGGTCAAGCCTTTCAATTTACATGATCATTTGTATGTAGCTAATGCTGTTCTTAACAAAGCGCTTTAAAATCACATTAATCATGGCAATTACCAGGAGAAGATGCTGACTGTGCACAATGTAAACGTGTTAAAATGCAAGCGGCGACTGAAGCGCATTAAACTTCTAATCATGCCTTCTGAAGACGCTTCTAAATGTTGATACTATTATGTTTCTCCGAATGAGTCCCTCTAGGTATGAGTAATTTAAAACAACAATAATAAGTAAAAATCGTGTCTGCGTTTAGAGTTCTGGAAAAATATCCCTCGGTGACTTTTCACTTAAATTTGCAGAGCTCAATAATTCTTGTCCTCGCATGATCTGTGAGGCTTTTTGCGGTGTTGAGTTAAGAACCAAACGCTGCCTCACCGTATGATTTCTTAAAAGAACATGAAGGATTTGAGCACCTTGTGGGAAATTGGGAACACGTCTTCATATTGCATCCACAGTATCCTGAGACTGAGGTCGTACAGGGACGAATGCGCTAATGAGGGTTTCTGGGTTTGAAATGTAATTCATTTGGTGTGCCTCTGGTGCAGGTTTTAAGTTCAGTATTATTCTGGGTTGAGAATAGCTTTAGCGCTTATGCTAGCTGGTAATTAAAGCATGTCTGAAACTTTCAGGGAGATGAAAGGACCGTGATTTTCATCATATTTAAACTAGCACAAGCTATATTTTTGTACATTATGAATACACTTCTTTTAATGGTTTTCTAGTCAGTGGGAAAATACTCTTTTGAACTTTTGCATTTCAGTATCTAAAATTTTCTATTCTGACGGGTTTAATTCCAACTGGTATTTCAACAGGTTGAAATGGTCATTAGGACACATTTAATTGCCCTAAAATGTTGCTAGTGTAACCCCGCCAGTCCTACACCGCACAACCCGCTCCGAGCCGGGATCGAACCGGCGACCTTCCGCATGGAAGTCGGTTGCTCTAACAAGGAGACTAAAGACCATGGCCTCTAGTGTCTGTCGCTAGAGCACCTTTAGAGGTCAGAGGAGTTATGTTTACCTGCACAACACACACTAGCTAGCCTCCGTTACACTCACCCCCCTAAACCTCACTACCATTCGGGTCACGGCACCAATGTAACCCCGCCGGTCCTACACCGCCCAACCCGCTCCGAGCTTGGATCGAACCGGCAATCTTCCGCATGGGAGTCAGTTGCTCTTAAAAGGAGGCTAAAGACCATTGCCTCTAGCGTCTGTCGCTAGAGCACCTTCAGAGGTCAGAGGAGTGAAGTTTATGCCGAGATCAGACTGCATGATTTTCAAACTAGTCGTGTCACAGATGTTTTCACACTGCATGACTATCTGGGCTAGCGTTTCGTCGCTGCTTTGTTTACACTGCAAGATGGATCGGCGACAGGGACATTCACATTGCATGACTTTACTATAGGGAGAATCGCCGACAACTTCATCCAAACTACGTCTCACAGCCAAAAACATGTAGTATATCTTTTGTTATTAACTACTTAATGAGAAAGAAGCCTTTAATGGGGTAGAACATGTACATGTTTGCTCACCTGGGTTTAAAGGGAATTAGCCATTTCTCCTCAACTTAAGTTGATAATAAAATAATTTCTTTCTGTATGAAACGTCAAACAGACACGGTTGCTCCTGAGTCCTGTCAAACCTCCACTAGTTTTTCCTCCATTTCGTGGGTCCAAATAAACCGAAAAAGAGCGCTTTTAACTTCTCCCCCAGCCCCCGCTGGCCTGCAGCAGGTATACACACACACGCACACAAGTGAAAGCTGCTCTCTCATTGGCTGTAGGCGATGGCTGATGTTATTTTCAGTCAAAACTCAATTCACACGGCATGATTTGAATCTCTGACAGCTCCAGATATTTAGCATGCCAAATATCTCACAGGTATCGGCGACTCATCGGCGATTCTCTCAGATCGCGTCTTTGATCGTTCATACTGTGTGATTGTCACTCACGTGCACGAGCAGCGATTTGCCCGTGATTTTAGGCATTTGTCGGCGATTTCTCAAAACCTGTCGGCGAGCCAAAATCGGGGCTAAAATCACGCAGTCTGAACTAGGCATTACCTGCACAGCACTTTACTAGCTGGCCTAGGGGGGAGGGGGGGTAATAATTTTGACTTCAACTGTTGATATATATGCTATAACAACTATGTTGATATATATATATATATATATATATATATATATATATATATATATATATATATATATATATATATATATATATATATATATATATATATATATATATATATATATATATATGTGTGTGTGTGTGTGTGTGTTTCTTTTTGTTCACATGCCCCAAAAAAGATATTTAAAATAAACAAAACAATATGATGTCTTTTTACTGCTTTCTTTGATAACTACATGACACAATACTTGTACTTTTGCTTTCAGTATTTGAGTATTAAACTTTAAAATAAACTACTTGCAATACTTAAGTACAAAACGGTTGATTACTTTAGTACTTCCACTTAAGTATGGTGCTTAAAGAGCACTTCAACTTCTACTCAAGTCACTTTTTTGATAGAGCACTAATAGAGCACAATAAAGCCTCTAATACTTTATCCATCTCTGGATATTAAGAAGTGATTCTGATATTGATTGTCAAGAATGGATTATTTGGTTTTTTGATTTGATTGTTTGACTTTACAATGAAAACTTTGACTGTTCAGATCTCTGTTATTAACTTGAGGCAATCCAGAGGAACTAGTTTGAAACACAAAATGGAAGAGCAAATGTTTGTTTATGATTTAAACCTCTATAAACATTACTGAGCAAATTAAGAGCTAACTCTGCCAACCTCTCTTCCCATCTGGACTGAAATTTCTGTGATTGTGGAATATTGATTTTTTTTTTTTTTTTTTGCAGGACTTCTTCTAAATTATTTTGACCTTTGTTGAATACATTAGCTAAAGCTAAATTTCTCATCACGATGTCTGGTAAACATTTATTATGGATTTAGACCTTTTTTGCCAACATTATGGTAAAAAAACAGCAGGTGGTTCAAGTACTGCTGGCATCACATCCAACATACAAGGAGAATGCAATAAAAGGAGAATGTCCACTTTAGACTATTAGTTCAATTAAAAACCTTCCCTCATTATATACATACAAAATGCTATAATTATTCAAAGTCTTATTAATTTCAGAGAGTGATGAATGGCGAACACATCCAGACACTCCCACCTTATCAAAGCCAGCAACAACATGAACACACCCAAATGTCTTGCTTTAATAACCATAGCTGAAAACTCATTAGGAAAACAAATCCCGTCTGAACTGATGTTGCTGCTGTCTCAAATGAATGAACATGACTGTGATTTTCTTACATGAAGAGCTGAGAGTAAACAAAGTCTGTGAGGAGTTTCATGCATGTGAGTTACAGTAATATTGATTTAATAATTGAAGCGCAGTTTGTTTTATTGTTAAAATCGATTTGATCTATCCTGTATTACATTGTCTATCCATTCGTTGTTGTTTTCTTCTGTTCAGTCTTTCAATCCATCTATTCTTCTATTCATCCAACCATCAACCCAACCATTCTTCCATCATTTCTTTCATCCATCCGTTGATCCATCCATCCAACAATCTATCCATGTGTTGTTTTTAATAAATCCATCAGTTGACGCAAGAAATCTATTGATTATTCATTATATCCATCTATCCATCCATCCAATCATCCAACAATCGATCCATTTGTTCCATCCATCCATATTTTTTATCAATCTATCAACTGACCCAATCAACCAATTATTCCATCCATCCATCCACCAAACATCCATCCATTCATCCACCAACCCAACCATCCAGCCATCATTTATCTCATCCATCAGTTTATCCATTCATTGTTTTTAATCAATCAATTGAGTAATCAATCCATCTAATATTCCATCCATCTATCATCCACCCACCAACCCAAAAATCCATCCATTCATCCACCAACTCAACCATCCAAGCATCTATTGTTTTTTCATCCATTAGTTGATCCACTGATCCATCCATCTATTGATTGATCTATAATTCCATTCATCTATTGATCATTTATTCCATCCCTTCATCAATCCATCCATCACAACAATTTATCCATTGTTCAGACCATCCACTCATTCATTTTGTTCATCCATCTATTCATTCATCTAACAATCAATCCATTGTTCCATGCATCCATCCAGTATTTATCAATACATCAATTGACCCAGTCTGTTGATTATTCCATCCATCCAGCAACCCAAACATTCATCCGTTCATTCAACAACACAACCCTCCATGCATCCATTATTTTATCATCCATTAGTTGATCCATTGATCTATTCATATATCAATCCATCCATCCATCCAACTATTGCATTTATGAATCCATAAACCAATTTATTACAAATTATTACACAAATGAATTTGTGCTGGAACATGCAGGATCCTGCACCTCTGAAATCTGATTTGGCACTTCATTTTACTGATCCCCCTCCTCACACGCACCCCCACTCTTCACTTTCTTCTTCAACATGCCGGATCCATTACATCAATCTGTTCCGGGACCGAATATTCATTCATCCATAAATTATCCATCCATCTACCCATCAATCATTTAAACTAATAACCATTCCATCCATTCATCCATCCACCAACCCAAATATCCATCCATCCACCAACCCAAATATCCATCCACCCACCAACCCAACCATCCATGCATCCATTGTTTTACTGTCTACCAGTTAATCCATCAATCTATTCATCCATCCATCCATCCATCCATCCATCCATCACTACATTCATTCATATATGAATAATTAGTTCTATCCCTTCATCAATCCATCCACCCAACCATCTATCAAATGTTCCATCTATCCATCCAACACAATAATCTATCCATAATTCAGACCATCCACCCATTCATTTTTTTATTTATTTATCCATCTGTTGATCATTTATCAAGTGATATCCACTGTTCTATCCATCCATCCATCCATCCATCCAATGTTTCTTCAATCATCAGTTGAACATCTATCAGTTATTCACTCCATTCATCCATTGTTTCTCCCATCCATCAGCTGATCCAACAATCCATCAATTTTTCTTTTCATCAATCAGTTGATCCATGAATCTACTGATCATTCATTCCATCTATCCATCCATCCATCCATCCATCCATCCATCCATCCATCCATCCATCCATCCATCCATCTACTGTTCCATCAACCCATCTATCAATCTATCTAATATTCATTTCATCCATCCATCCACCAACCAAAACATCCATCCATTCATCCATCAACCGAACCATCTATGCATCCATTCTTTTTTCGTCCATCAGTTGATCCATCAATCTATTGATTCATCCATCTATTCATTATTAACTCCATTCATTCATATAGCAATGATTTGTTCCATTATTTTGTTCTATCTATCAAATGTTCCATCCATCCAACACAAAAATCTGTCCATTGTTCCGACCATCCACCCATTCTCTTTTTCCATTCATCCTTCTGTTGATCCATTTATCCAGTGATATACATTGTTCCATCCATCCATCCATCCCTCCAACGTGTCTTCAATCATCAGTTAAACATCTTTTATTCACTCTATTCATCAATTGTTTCTTCCATCTGTTGATCCATCTATCCATCAAATCCTAGTTCCATCCATCAGTTGATCCATCAATCCATTGATTATTCATTTATTCCATCCATCCATAGATTGTATTGTTCCATCATCCATTTTTTCCTCTATCCATCAACTGATCGATCCATCCATCTATATCTGACAAGCATTATTATTCTATTTAAAAAGTACGTTGATGTTCATAAAACAAATCTTTAAATTATTTCTCAAATTCAAATTCTGCTTTTATTATTAGATTAGCATAACACTGCAAATGCTCTATCCTGAAATACCAAATTAATCATGGTATTTTTTTTATGGTGACATCATCCCAAATGAGCTTATTAGCAGATCTAAAGCAGTTTTTGCCATGCTTATTTGGCATTCGTGTAAGGTCGAAGTCACCTGGGCTTCCATGCATGAAATAAAACTCAGAGTACTATTTTTCGTGAAGTAAATCGATTAAGACATCAGATAAGTTCATCGCTTTAGTTGTTCCATTGCTTCACGATAAATATTTCATGAGCTGGGTCTCACTCGTGGCATAAAGGAAGACCAGCAGAAGACAGAAAAGCCTCAGGAAACACCTCACAACGGCTCATTCTTCAAGCAGGTTCCCACATGCTGTGAAATTTCTCAGCTCGTCAGGTAAATCCGCAGCCAATTAGGAAGCGTGCCAACCCGGACTGCATAATACAGTGTGCGGTCAAAGAGGATTTCATGATCAACAGAATCTGGATCTGCGCTAAGCTGCACATATTCCTTTTAAAGTGGCAACTGGAGATTTGCTCTAGTCTCATGTATTGATTTTCCATTTACCGGACTCCACAGCAGTAAATAAACATGTATGGTTTGCATACCAAAAAAAAAAGGAGTTGTCCCTTTGGTTTTCGTCCATCATTAGTCTTTGCATAATATGGTTTATCTGCTGGAAAGCAGGCTGGAGAGCTGTAGCAGTCCATCAAATCCATGAACCCGCCAAAGCCACTGGGCCGATTTTTCATTTAAAGTGGAAGCGCTGCCAAAAGGAAAATCGTTACCTCTAATTTGTAGACATAATCGCAAATTTATTTGGTGTAAACTGTCATCAGTGTTTAGCTGACAAAAGATGGCAGTTGTTTGTTGTCACTGTGTGTACCGCCGGCGACAGACAGACAGAGATGTAATGCTTGTTTGTATGATGTGTCTTTATCAGTCTAGTGTCTTGGCAGATGGCTCACTGAACCCTAGTGACACCATGTGTGCGTGCGTGTGTATGTGTGTGTGCGTGAAAGAGAAACACGAATGCCAGCTGGAGCTACAGTCTCAGACAGTTGAATGATTGACCTCTTTGACTTCAGCCATCCTCTGTGTTTTTCTCTCTCTCTGTTTTCTCTAACACAAATTCTATCTTCCAGTTAAAGATAAAGACGGCTGGTTTCCTTCCAGAGCCAAAAGTTAAAGATCCTGAAAGCAGGCTGTTTATTTTGGGATGCCGATGTTAAAGGAACGGCTCGGCCAAAACTGAAAATCTGTCAATATTTATTCACCTTCAAGCCATTCCAGATCACTCGCCTTCCACTGTGGGCCAAAAGAGGTGAACGTTTGGGGAATATTAAGGTCATACTTCTCATTCAAAACGGAAAAATAAAAGCGAAAAGGTCCTAAATAAGACAGAACACACACCATAAATGTTTCATAACAGTTGTCGATATGACTTCAGATGTTTATTCCAAATCTGTGATAGCTTTATTTCAAGTCACTAGCTCTGATTTGAGTAATATTAGGTCCTAGTTTGGTTAATTAATGACTTATATTTAGTTTATTTAGTGGATAAACACTCACAATGTGTGTGACAAACAGACCAGTGATGTTTTACTACCACTGAGACAACATATATTGTGATTTTTACATGGAAAACCTGGAAAAGTCATGGAATTTTCAACATCTTCTGGGCCTGGAAAAGTTTTGAAAAAAAAACACAAAGTTTTGAAAAAGTCATGGAAATTAGTTTAACATATATCTGTACACTTGAATTAGGGCTCAGTGATTTTGAAAAAATCTGACATCTGACATTGTTTGTATTTTCTGTGATGTATATTGCGATGTGAATACAATTTCACCAGATGATTTAACAGGTTTATTTGGATTGATTTGGGGGATTTTGTTTGGGAGTAAATCTCTAATAATAATAATAATAATAATAATAATATATATATATATATATATATATAAAATTTATATTTTATTTATATATATATATATATATATATATATATATATATATATATATATATATATATATATATTAATTATATATATATATATATATATATATATATATATATATATATATATATATATATATAAATACTGTCACCGTACACCGTACCTTGGGTTTTCGCTTTCTCCTCCAGTTCTGTTACAGACTACCTTCAGTTACCTGCTTTTATTTTCAGTCACGAGTCGCAGGTTATTTGAGCTAATTCGCTCCACCTGTTTCTCATCCCTTTTTTCCTATTTATAGCACGTCATTTCCCTTTGTGTTGGTCAGTATGTTCCTGTCGCGGGTAGAAGGAGTGAATTTAAATGCAGAACACAAAGTATTTATTGAGGAGAAAGTCTTTGCAAACAAAGAAAACCCAGTCGGGTGAGTGCCGGGGAAGTGTCGTGGAGACAGTCCAAAATAACGGGATACTTGTTCACTGGCAGCCCTGGACACAAATATAGGATGAGTAACAGAATGATATACACACACACCAACGGCAACATACTGACAAACACAAAGGGAAATGACGTGCTATAAACAGGAAAAAAGGGATGAGAAATTTGACAGCAACAGACGAAACATCATTAGGAATATTTTGTACAGATTTAGAGGAAAAACTGCGCTTGGAGTCACTTTGTCAAACACAACTATTAAAAACTTATTTTTGCCCAAATGCAGAAATTGTATATTTTATTATCAAATACAACTATTAAAAGTATTATAAAATGACATGGACATTATTTAATGTTATAAGCTTTAACATGAATTTCTCTGAAAAGAAAATGCTTACACTCATGTGACCAGAACTAGCACATGTTTTTAGAGTTTGCATTATCTTAACAAGTAAAGCAATTTATCATATTAAAAAATATATTTGTACAACGTTTAATTAGCAGTTTCATGCAACACAGCGTACCTAATATAGGGAAACACATTGCAATTATGTATCTAATGCCTAGTTCAGACTGCATGATTTTAGCCCCGATTTTGGCTCGCCGACAGGTTTTGAGAAATCGCCGACAAATGCCTGAAATCACAGGCAAATCGCTGCTCGTGCACGTGAGTGACAATCACACAGTATGAACTTTCAAAGACACGATCTGAGAGAATCGCCGATGAGTCGCTGATGCCTGTGAGATATTTGGCATGCTAAATATCTGGAGCTGTCGGCTATTCAAATCATGCCGTGTGAATTGAGTTTTGACTGAAAATAACATCAGCCATCGCCTACAGCCAATGAGAGAACAGCTTACTTGTGTGTGCGTGTGTGTATACCTGCTGCAGGCCAGCGGGAGGCTGGGGGAGAAGTTAAAAGCGCTCTTTTTCGTTTTATTTGGACCCACAAAATGGAGGAAAAACTAGTGGAGGTTTGACAGGACTCAGGAGCAACTGTGTCTGTTTGACGTTTCATACAGAAAGAAATTAGTTTATTATCAACTTAAGTTGAGGAGAAATGGCTAATTCCCTTTAAACCCAGGTGAGCAAACATGTACATGTTCTACCCCATTAAAGGCTTCTTTCTCATTATGTAGTCAATAACAAAAGATATACTACGTGTTTTTGGCTGTGAGACGTAGTTTGGACGAAGTTGTCGGCGATTCTCCCTATAGTAAAGTCCTGCAATGTGAAAGTCCCTGTCACCGATCCATCTTGCAATGTAAACAAAGCAGCGACGAAATGCTAGCCCAGATAGTCAAGCAGTGTGAAAACATCTGTGACACGACTACTTTGAAAATCATGCAGTCTGAACTCGGCATAATGTAAATCACACAAGCTGGTATGCACAGCTAGTAAGAAAAAAAGAGGACTGTAACTATTCACAGAAGTCATGGTTTATGTACCTCTGTTTTAGGGTCACAGTTCGATATGGGTTCAGTACGACAGAAATAAGCAACAAATCTCCAATGTTGGCTTTTTTGTTTATTTTAAAAAGCTGGACTTGAGTCACAACCAGCTACAGAACCGAAAAAGTCTGTACCAAACATTACAAGCTTCTATATGTCATGAGAGTAAACTCTTCATTCGTTTCAGAGATTACTTTTTATTAAACAGACACGCATGAACAACGCACTTCCTCTGAACTCTGTCATTCCTTTCCGGGTTAACCCCTTTGACCCCCACGAGGTGGGGTTGCACTAAACAGGTACAATATGATTGGTTAACATAATAAACTGGTTTCCCACACTATACAGTAATTTGGCATAACCACGGCAACATGGAGGAACTATTTCAGAGCGCTGCATCTCATGTTTATAGACACAAAGCTTATAACCATGATGATTCAGGACAAATGCATAAACCGTTACACCCCTAGAAAAAACACATTAGCAGGCCAAAGGGAATAATATGGATTTTTTTTCCAGAAAACTTTTTGCACAATATAAATTCAAGCCCTTTACAAGGACATGTGTCTATGTATATTTATTTTCAAACTTTCCAGGCCTTGATTTTTTTTTTTTTTTCCAGATTCATAAACTTTCAAGGATTTAAAGGACCTGAGGGAACCCTGTTCATTATAAGGACAAGAAGAGTTGTGAATTCGCTTTTTTGTGTGTGTGTTCCACTAAAGAAAAAAAAGGGTTTGGACCAGCATGATGACAGGATTTTCATTTTTCGGCTGTGCGATTGCACCATCATGCTCTGGAGTGATGGACAGCGGTGAAGGCATGTGGCAGACCTTGTCAAAAATCTCCAATGAAAAAAAGCGCTGGTGGTTTGCTGTGACAGATGTGCGAATAGAGAAATAGCCAGAGACCGACACAAGGCACAGCTGGGAAGCGTACTAGTGTGTGTGTGTGTGTGTGTGTGTGTGGCGCTCAGTCTCAGGAAACCGAGTCATGTGTGCAGTAAATTTACATTTTAAAATTTTTGATTTTCTTCTGGCCAGAAATAAAAACACCAGAGCCAGACAATGCATTGGCAATTCTGGGAGTTAATTAGTATTTTATTAATTTGATTGTGTTTAGTGTATAATAGCATTTAAAAGTTTGGGGTCGGCATGTTTTTTTTTTCTTTTTATTTAAAAAGTAGGTCAAAGTACCAAACTCGCTCTTATTCTTTATTTTAGCCTCAAGTAAAATTTCATGACTGATTTGCTTCTCAATAAATATTCTTTACTAATATTAATGTTAAAAATAGTACAGCATTTGTGCAAATACAATGGGTTCTTAGGAGTCTTTGACAAATATTATGTTCAAATGAACAGCATTTTTTTAAAACATGCTTATATACACTCACCGGACACTTTATTAGGTACACCTGTCCAACTGCTTGTTAACGCAAATTTCTAATCAATGCATTTCAGCATGTAGACATGGTTAAGAGGATCTGCTGCAGTTCAAACCGAGCATCAAAATGTGGAAGAAAGGTGATTTAAATGACAACGGTAACTCAAATAACTACTCGTTATAACTGAGTTATGCAGAAGAGCATCTCTGAATGCACGACATGTCCAACCTTGAAAGGGATGGGCTACAGCAGCAGAAGACCACACCGGGTGCCACTCCTGTCAGCTAAGAACAGGAAACTGAGACTACAATTCACACAGGCTCACCAAAATTGGACAACAGAAGATTGGAAAAATGTAGGCTGATCTGATGAGTCTAAATTTCTGCTGCGACATTCGGATGGTCGGGTCAGAATTTGGCATCAACAACATGAAAGCATGGATCCACCCTGCCTTTATCAATGGTTCAGGCTGGTGGTGGTGGTGTAATGGTGTGGGGCATATTTACTTGGCACACTTTGGGCCCATTAGAACCAACTGAGCATCGTGTCAACGCCACAGCCTACCTGAGTATTGTTGCTGACCATGTCCATCCCTTTAAGACCACAGTGTACCCATCTTTTGATGGCTACTTCCAGCAGGATAACATAAAGCGTGAATCGTCTCAGACAGGTTTTTAAACATGACAATGAGTTCACTGTACTCAAGTGGCCTCCACAATCACCAGATCTCAGTCCAATAGAGCACCTTTGGGATGTGGTGGTACGAGAGATTCACATCATGGATGTGCAGCCGACAAATCTGCAGCAACTGTGTGATGCTATCATTTCAATATGGACCAAAATCTCTGAGGAACATTTCCAGTACATTGTTGAATCTATGCCATGAAGGATTAAGGCAGTTCTAAAACAAAAGAGGGTCCAACCTAGTACTAGTAAGATGTACCTAATAAAGTGGCCGGTGAGTGTATATACAGTTGAAGTCAAAATTATTCATTCTCCTGTTGATTTTTTTTATTTATATTTTTCATATTTCCCAAATAATCTTTAACAGAGCAAGGTATTCTTCCACAGTATTTCCTATAATATTTTTTCTTCTGGAGAAAGTGTTATTTGTTTTATTTTGGCAGGAATAAAAGCAGTTTTTAATAAAAAAAAAAAAAACAAAAAACAAAAAAAAAACATTGCAAGCATTTTTTTAAGCATTTAAGCATTTTTTTCCCCGATAGTCTACAGAACAAACCATTATTATACAATATCTTGCCTAGTTACCCTAACTTGCCTAGTTAACCTAATTAAACCTAAATGTCAATTTAAGCTGAATACTAGTATCTTGAAAAATATCTAGTCAAATATTATGTGCAGTCATCAAGACAAAGATGAAAGAAATCAGTTATTAAAAATAAGTTATTAAAACTCAGTTTAGAAATGTTTTGAAAAAATATTTCCATTGAAACAGAAATGGGGAAAAATACACAATATACAAATATATACTATCTACAAATATATATATATATATATATATATATATATATATATATATATATATATATATATATATATATATATATATATATATACTGTATATATACCAGCAACACCTTTTCATGAATATGGTCTGTGTTTTGTGATGTTTGGCCATTTTTCTTATTTTTTTTATGTGATTGGATATTGATTCTGTTGTTAAATATACTAAATGGAGCGAGTGTCAGGCTGGATGAAGTTATTTATTCTGATTGTGCGCTCTCAATGTTTATGAACATGTTTACTTGAGAGCAAATCGATATTATGTTCCACTAAATGCAAGCGCAAGGAAACATGACTGTCTTTTAAAAGACAAAATCGAACAGTTCATGGAAAAAAGTCTTTTACATATTCACAGCTTGGCAATACTGCATTTGCAAAAGGCTTTTTTTTTCTCCTTCTAGCTATCCATATGGCATTTTAATCCTGAGAGGAGTCAGAGCTCTTGCTGGAAGAATGTTTTAACATTTTATTGCATGCGGTGATCAATAAAGCACCTTGAGAAATTCATTCTTCCTACCGTTAGTGGCTCAAATCATTCGCTTCTGCTCTTTTCTGGCCCCAATCAGGAAATATTTAGACCTCAAGCAGTTGATTTGTTGGAAATCTTTCCCTCTGCAATCACACTAAGAATATTAGACTGTAACTCTATGTATATTGTGTGCTTTTTGTAATTCTGAATATCAATTATGTGGGCCTCCTATGCAAAAAATACATGTTTTCCACAGAAAAATAAGACTTGTGTGGGTTTTAAAGAACATGGAATTATATTATGTGCTCTTTATCAGCTGTAGGTTTCCCCAGAATTTGTGTGTGAAGTTCAGCTCAAAATACCTTACTGATTACTTATTACATGCTGTAAATGAATCTTCTTGGGTGAAATTAATAAAAACGAAAATGTTTCTGTAAGTGAGTGTTTAATTAAAGGGTTAGTTCACCAAAATAGAAAATTATATCATTATTTACTAATCCTCCACTTGTTCTAAATCTGTTTAAGTTTCTTATGAATGTGTGGAAGAAAAAAAAAGACTGAAAAATGGCTGTGATTTAACGGTTTAACCTGTAAAAATGCTTCAGTTAAAACCTTTAAAAGGCACATAATTTACCCTTTTTTATGATTTAATGTTAATATTATGGTTCTTCTGAGTGTGCCAGTTTAAGTTCAGTTCAACACACAGTTCAGATGTTTTTATTATAACGTGTTAAAAAGTGTCATGTTTACACAGTTTGCTGTTTTAAGGGCGTGTTGCTTCACAGTTTCGGCTTCCTGCCCAACGTAACAAGGGGGGCGGAGCCAAGAGCTCCCACGCTCTGTGTTTGCAACAGACAGGCTGACAGACAGAAAGAGAGAAGCTAAGCTAGGATGAGCATTCAGCCGTACATGTAAAACTCGGACACAGACCAAGCAGAAAGTACAAAATCATTTGTGTCTTCGTATAGTTTTGGTGTACAAGTGCCGAGCTTGTACACCGAGACTAATAACCACACACACTGAATTAACTTTCACTTTGCCGCGACCCGGCACACCAGACACTCAGTGACGCGGCAGAAACATGAAGTGTCCCGAATCGTCACACCACGCATTCCAAAACTCCAAACACAGGCCTCCACCAGGGCAAACATAACGGCGTTGCGGCTGCCGAGCTGCTGACCCAAAGCTCTGCCTCGTGCACCCTGACAGAAACCCACGACCAGAACTCCAAAATGCACGGCTCCACGCAAAAGGTACAAGCAATAATTCCGATTACAGCGATAATGTGGAGAATATTGATCTTGTGTTGAGCCAAATGTGCTTTTCATCAAAAAATAGAGCACGGGTGTTCCCGGGTGTTTAGTGATATCGCTTTGACTCACACGCTGAAAATGGCGGACGTGCAACAAGAAACTGAGGATATGATCGTAACGCAAGGCTGTCAATCAATATTGGTGGGCGGGGGGATTGCACTACTACGTAAAGTTGCTGTCGGTCAGAAAACCGCTCCAATTGGTCCACCATTTTTATGTTGTTGAATTGAAAAAAAAGGACTGTGTGTGTTCATATCACCCCAATATGACGGTCTATACACTATACTTACACACACATCTCTCCAAACAGCTTGAAAAGTAGATTTTTCACCATAGGTGCCCTTTAACATGGCCTACAGTAAGTGTCTTTAATACTCGGGATCGAAATTAACTATTTTACTTGGTAGCACACGTTGATGTTCACGCATCTATTTACATGCGAATAGCGAGATTTATCTGCGTTTACCGTGTTTGGTGTGAACACATTATTATGAGCACAGCCAGGGCCGCACCCTGGAGCCAGGCCGGGGTTTTATTCCACAGAACCCAACCGGTCTGAGCCCGAAGGAGCGATGTGGAACCATGCTCCTGAAGTCCCACCACCTGCAGGAGGAGCTGTAAGGGGCCAGTGCATTGTGGTATGGGTGGTGGTCAAAGGTTAGGACCACAACAACCCGATCATCAGGCACAGAATCTGGCGCTATCGTATTTGTAACTATAAAATTCCATCATTCGATAAAAAATTATATAGTTCAACTATAAATTCCATCATGAAAATTCCAAATTTTATTTTTAGAAACTTACAGTAAACATAAAAAAAAAAACTCCAATTGTTTTTTTTAACAGTAAATTTAACGATTTGCTTTTAAAGTGCTGTTGTTGACTTAGTTCCAGAGAACTTTTTTCCTATTATGGATGTCATTAGCTGTTTTTTCCCTCTAACATCCTTAGAAATATCCTGTTTTGTGTTCAACCATAAGAATATAAGCCATCTACAGTATTTATACAGTGTGCTTTTGTAATATTCAAAGTCGAAAAACATCTCCAATCCAAAGCATTTGCTTTTTCCACAGAATAAAAATGAGAGTTATGCAGGTTAGAGGACATCGAGGTGAGCAAACGCTGACAGGTGTTCATTTAGAGTTTTAGTCGTAGCATTCAAAAGATTTCTACGAACGTAGTGTTGAATCGTTTCTATGAAAAAGCAGAGTACAGACAGCTGCGAACACAATGCATCCCTGCATGAGAGTGTGTGACCTTTATGTTGGCTGGCGCGTCGATATCACACACTTGTGCAACTGATAAACATGCGCAAACACTTGACGGAGCTAAATTGTTAAAGCGTTTAAGTCACTTAAGCAGAGGAGTCGGTTACACAACCCGATTCATTGTCTCATGCCTTTGGCTCTCACACACTCGCAGAAAGGTTGACATGAGCAGGTCAGTGAGTGGGACGCGGTTTTTGACGTCATTGGGAAGGAGAGCAGAGGGCCATCGGTGCTGAGAGCTCGTCAGGAGTCCTCATTAGCAAACGCACCTCTAATGAGTCGCTCGCTCCTGAAAAACCGGAGCATTCGGGTAATGCGCACATCTAGATGGGAACTTCCTATTGACTTTCTTCCTAAATGGAGATAATTAGTGGAGTTTGCTAATGCGAGCTGTTAACGGCTGTTGTTGCTCAGGATCTGGAATATGTTTAAAACCCGCTGAAGGTTAAATGAGGAGTTTATACAGGATTATAAAGTAGTCATCATTTACGTTAGGTTTTCTTATCAGATTGTTTGCTTAATGCATGAAAACAATAGAAATTTGCAGTTTTGTGTGATTCAGAATTAAGAAAATTTATTGATTTAAATTAACTCTACTAAAATAATATCAGCCAAATTCACAGGAGTTTAACAAAATCAGATCATTTTTGATAAGGCTTTGCTTGTAGTTTGTATCAGTGGTTCCCAAATGGAGGTCGCGAGACAATGAGCAGGGGTAGCTTGATGATATCCAAAAATCTCATATAAATAAATAAACTATTAGAAATACCATATTTTATCAATCACCTACAAAAGATAAAATAAGTATTTGAGCAATTCCATGCACATGTCAGTCCTGCCATTTTTTATTTTATTTTTTTTACAAAAATAGCGAAACTATTTTTACGTTTTTTTTGTGAAGAATTTTATTTAACAGAACTGTAAAAAGACTCAAAAATGTTTCTGTCAATGTTTTCAATTATATTTCATTAACCAAAAGCCCCTTTCACACAGTGATACCAGTAAAATATCAGTAAAATTTACGAAACAACTTTACCGTTAAATTCAAAAAAGCTCTGTTAACACAGGCATGAACGTTACGGAATTTTTCCGGAAAAGACCATTCACACATCCATTCCAAAATAGCGGAACATTCTGACATCATTAACCAGAAATGAGCTCTAAACGGCTGCGCTTGTATTTGTAAACATTTGACTACATTACAAACTGGATGGAGGAGAAGCATCGTGAACTGCTTCCATGAAAATATAGATGAACACTTTCGCATGTCGAGATGTTCATGATTATGTGGGTGTGCAGGCAGCCTGGCGCTCACGGGCTGCTTCACGGGCACACGCATCGCTCAAAGCAACTAAAGGAAGCAAAGCTTGAAGGCAAACAAACAACGTATTATCATTAGCATCTTATCGATAATTATTTGCACAGTTGGCATTGAGAAGGAACATATAAACATTATCTGACTATTATCTAGCAGCTACATGTGTCAGGAAAAATATTCTAAGGTTTTTATATTCATAAACCGTGCAGACGTGAATGCTTCTGACTGTTCTGATTGTCTTACTAATTGACTATTATGATTGTTCACACGTCAGCACATTCTAGACGTGCACGTGCTCTTTCCGGCAATCTTCCTTCTGCGTTCACACAGAGCAGCACTCTGGCAAATTACCGGTAATCTTACAACTTCTCTTTCCGAAAAATAGCCAGAACAAATTTACCGGTATTTTCAAAAAGGGCCAGTTCACACACAAAAACCTTTCTGGAAAATTGCCGGTAAAGGCCTATATGTGTGAAAGGGGCTAAAGTCACACATGTGGCAATTTCACATCCGTCACTTCCATAAAGGTGAGATATCACATCCATAGCGACACTTTTTTTCCTCATAAAGACAAAAATGTTAAATAAAATAAAGTCAATCATTTTTGTTCTATAGAGAGTCAACTCTTTGCCTTATGATGAGCATTATTTCCTTTGTGTTGTGCAGTTTAATTTGCAGAACTTCTACGAAGCATGTTGTATAGTATAAACTTGCATACTTTTTTGGTCACATCCATAACGCATGTTTATTACCCTCAATTAAACTTTAAAAATGTTTACAGATTCATTTTTTCCTCTCTCATAACTCTGTGGTTAGTTGTTTTGGAAAATATAAACAGATGTTTCAATATAATGTTAACAAATAACTCTGTGAATCTATGTTTTGAGTTTTTACTGCAAATGTCACATCCATAATCCTGGAATTGCTCAGTTAATAGTTACTTTAGAAACAACAACATGTAAATGAAAAGCCATCAACATTTCATTTTTTTTTTCCACTAGATTGCGACCCTGGGTTGTTTATGTTATATTAATGACACAGCAATAGAGTCAGATGCAGAAGATTGATTTTAGGGCAAAATGTTAAACTTTGATATCTTTACCGCACTCACGTACATAAAAGGCCACAACTGAACATGAAGGATGATCTCCAAATCAAAATATCCTAAACAAATGAATAATGACTATAAAACATGATACTGTTACACTGCTGTACTTTTGTTTGTTGCTCATGTTTATAGTTCCTACTGATTTGTGTGTGTGCACGTTGTGTGCAATGTTTGTATGTTTATAACCACCTTCGAGGATAGTGGTGGTCAAGAGTCATTACAATTGTTATTTTGGGGGTCATGGATTAAAGGTTTCGGAATCTCGGGTTTACATGATTTAAAACCCTGTGAAGGTAAAATGAGGATTTAAGATAATTGACTTATTTAAATGAATTCTGCTAAAAAAATAAGCCAAATTTATATTCTTTTCTAAAACTTTTCATCAGATTTTTGCTTACAGTATGAAAAAAAACAATAACTGCTAGTTTTACACAATTCAGAATTAAATTAATTAATTTAGCAATATAACATGTGAAATATAACGTCTTTGACTGCTCTGGAACTTGATGTAAGGGTCAAAAAAGTGTTGGCTTAAGCATCAACGATTTTTTGTTGTTTTTGTATACAAAAAGAAGGTCGCTAGTTCGAGCCTCGGCTGGGTCAGTTGGCGTTTCTGTGTGAAGTTTGCATGTTCCCACAAGACCAAAAACATATGGTATAGATGATAAGCTAAATTTTATGTGTGTGAATGAGTGTATATGGATGTTTACCTTTGATGGGTTGCAGCTGGAAGGGCATCCGCTGTGTAAAACATATGCTGGATAAGTTGGTGGTTCATTCCGCTGTGGCGACCCCAGATTAATAAAGGGACAAATCCGAAAAGAAAATGGATGGATGGAATTTGTTTTTGGCTTATAAAACTGTTAAGTTTAATTTTTGGAGTCTACTGTACATTTTATAAGCAATAATATTGATGATTTTGACTTGGAGTTTGGTAAAATGACCTAAATAAACAAACAAATACATTTTAAATAGAGGGTTGAAATGGGGTGTTCGGACTAGATACATTGCTGTTATCAATTTCCTAAAAATAAAAAATCCATTTTCACTAAATCTTTTTTGTTGTTTATACAGATATGATAACTTAACCTTTCATAACTTTTTACTTTAACACTTGTTTCCAAAAGCTTGCTTTTTGGCCTGCTGTATAACATAGCTGTATAACAATTGGTCAAAATCCATAAAACCTGTTTAATTGTTTTTATATATAAATAATTTAAAGGCCATTTCTAAACAATCAGACCAGCAATTTCTGCCTGGTCAATGTTAAAATCAACAACAAAAATATTGAGTACAGTCTTATAAGTCTACAGCAGGGGAGTTATCGTGATCTACCTAAGCTCAAACTCCCCTCTCGCCTTGAAAACGGGAAGGAGCCGTAGGCTGGACGATCTTATAAGAACTACACAGTTTTAATTTACAATTATCTTCTAAGTAAAGCTGCTTTGACACAATCAACATTGTAAAAGCTGCGGCTGGAAGGGCATCCGCTGCGTAAAAAAACGTGCTGGATAAGTTGGCGGTTCATTCCGCTGTGGCGACTCCGGATTAATAAAGGGACTAAGCCGACAACAAAATGAATGAATGGATACGTTGTAAAAGCGCAATATAAATAAAGGTGAATTGAACTGAATTTACATTATTTTCCTTGTTTCTTTCTTTCTTTTTCTTTCTATCTTTTATTTTTTTAGACTTGTACATTTGCTGAGGGAAACTAGTCTGCTTGCTAGTTTTATAGCTTGTAAGTGAAGATGATATATATTTGTGGTGTTAGCTATGGTTATAACTCTCTAAGAAATCGGATTTACAAGTTTGGCTTGGAGGACGATAAAAAGAGTAAAACTTATAACACAAGACATATTTCTTAATAAATAAAAAAAACACAAACCTATTTTACATGCTAGCAAATGTTTGTCATTCTCACCCACAAACACAAAACCCCATTTTTCCCCTGACGTCTGACCGTGTTACGACTTTTTCCTCAGTTTCTTCTTGTTTGTTTGTTTGTGGATGAGTTTCAGGAGTAGCTGTGCAGAGTTTTGGGTTATTTGCCTCAGTGAGCCACGGTCTCTGCTGCAAGAGTATTTGTGTTTCATCTTCTGTTGTGGGGCCTGTTGTTAGCATTCAGCGGAGAGTCATCGTAGCAACAAAACAACAAACAGCTCTCATCTACAACCGTTCTTATCTCCCAGGAGTCCTTAGCGAGGCACTAGTAGGACCCATCAATGAAAGTCCGCATTGGTATCTGTACGGCTCCACGTGTTTAACACACATCAAAAAGAAATATCCACCAAACTAGCGCTTGGTATAAGTATGCTAAACTGTGCTCCTAACTTTCATCCATCACAAAGTCGCATTCATATTGGGTCTTTTTAGTGTTCTGGATGCTCTGAAACGCCAACGCAGAGCCTCCTAAAATATTCATAGAGCCAGCTTGTGTTTATCAAGCCGGTCGCTACTTAATGGCAATTAATGGCTGCACATAATGAAGTGTATTTTGAAACATTCATGACCGAACACAGACGCTAGCTAATTTAGCTGTTTATCAAGTAGGCTGCATTTTGTAGCGTCGCTGTCTGAGGAATTCCTCTCCATGGGTATTCAGACATTCACATGGGCTAATGTCGTGAGGTGATAAAATGGTGGACGACTTCTGATAAAGAACGTTTACGGTGAGAAATGAACGTTAGTAAAAGTATTCAGTGGGTGCTAAGTCTATAGTAGGCTTTCTAGATGGCTACTTTGGATTTCTGTGTGACTGGTTCCCCTTAAAAATGACTTTTTAGACTATTATTAATAACTATTTATTTAAAATAAGCAGAAACAATAAAAAAATTTTGGCAACTGTTTTATGTTTAATCAACTTAAATTTGTAAAATTTATGCTTATGGATTGCTTATCTATGCTTATAGATTGTTTCTTACATTTTATGCATTTGCACTCCTTAACAAAATCATCCCAATCAATCTAAAATGATCGATTCTTTCCAAATAGTTATTTAACACATCTAGTTAAATTGGATTCATATCACAATATATATCTCAGAATAAAAAAATATCTCAATGTTAGATTTTTCCAATATCGTGCATCCCTATTATAAACCATGCCCACAATCCTGAAAAAATCATTACACTTCGAATAGTGTTTTCCCAAACATGGTGCTTAGACATTTTAAGCAACAGTTTTCTACAGTGGAAGGAGATGGAATGCACAAACACTGTGCATTTGGGAAGTATACTCCATATAGGTGAGTTGGCTTGACAAACCACTAGTACCACTCTCTTTCTCTCTCTCTCTCAAAAAAAATAAAAATAAAAAATAGCACTCTTACTCTAGCACTGAATTTTCTAAGCACGATTAAGTTACTTTGTATAATTAGCATTTCTTGTGTGTATTGCTTCTTCTGGTTGAATTGTTGAATGCCTTCTTAATTGGACCAAAGCATCAGCTAAATGACTACATTCCTGGCATGTTCTGGTTGGTCATTATGATGTCATGGCTGGTCCAAGTCAAAAGCTTTCTTTTACAAATTTCTGTGATGACCAGCAAAAGTTTTTTATTGATATATTGATGAAGCTGTTGCTGTTTAAATGACTAACCTCAAGTATGAGCAACATTTGTGAACACAAAAAAAGTCATAAGTGTCAATTTTAAGATATTGGAATGTATACTTTCACATGAAAACTGAATATATGAGCTTTCCATTGATGCATGACTTGTTAGCATTGGGCAATGTTTGGTCAAAATTAAACTATTTGAAGATCAGGCCTCTATTCTTTGTACCTTGCTTAAATGATCTAAGATGATTTGGCAGATTGTGAAACTTTAATCTCAATAACTGATCTCTGCCTAATTAGGTTCTTCAAGTTTGTGAATCATGGCCCAGGTTTGACAGAGGTGGCACCGTCTTTAAGGCGGCATGTAAGACATGGGCCAGATGTTAAAAATGTAATAGTGGGCCACGTAAGTTTGGTCTATCTTGACCCACATTAAAAATACATAAAAATTATTTTTTTTGAGTAAAGAAATGTTTTGATGCACAAAGTCATTAACATCTTCCTGTTTTCATAATCTAATGCCCTTATTTTAATCCAGGATACAATCAAGATTTATTAATTTATGAATCTATTACTTCCTGTATGTTGCAAAATAACCAAATGTGACCTTCATTACATATAATTTATTAACCAAATTATTATTTTACAAATCATATTATTATTAACCAAAACTAACCATTACATTACTAACGCGCCTAAAGTACAATGCTTTATGGGTTTATCAATTTCATTGCAGTCGTGACGCACCAAATAATGACAATGACCAAACATGGTCCAGTGTTTCCTCTGGGATTTTTTCCAACTGTGGCGGCAGGCCTTTTTTTTTTTTTTTTTTACACAGATCTACCAAATACCCGTGGCATTATTTCAATGACAAATGTCGTGAGCGCAGTATTATGCTGTGTTCACACCAGACGTGGAACGCGCGGATAAATCGCGCTATTCGCGTGTAAAAAGCCGCGTGAACATTTGAGTTTACTCGCTTCATTCGCGCGTCAATCCCCGCTTCATTTGCGCTTCAAATCCGCTTCAATCGCGTGTCAAATTCACTTCAAAACAGACGCGGATTCGCGTGATGGGCAGGGCTTCTGTCTGCCCGAAGACTCTAGCTTCATATCTAAATGGCTAACATAGATTTTATGAAGAAAATAACAGTGTTAATGTGCTTTATGAAGACTGAAAAACAGCGTCGATACGTTTAGGGCCGTGTCTGAGTCCACTACATTCTTTCAGAGGTGCATCCAGCTCTGTGAGCTCATAAAGTCCTCCAGAAACTTAACCTGGATGACGGAGGCTTTTTAGAGGTGCATCTAACTGAGCCAAGCCGAGTTTGGTGAACTGTTGTCGGTGAAGGCTGGAGGATTTCCCTCGGAACACCGACAACAGGTTCTACGTCACAAAACGCCCCCGCAAGAGCAAGCTTCTGATTGGTTAACGCGGCGCGAATGTACGCTGAAGTCCAATTTTTCGAATTCGAAAGATTCACGCGAAACGCTTGTTAAGCACGTCAAACGCACAAAATGCTCAATTCGCCCCACGTCATTGGCGTCATTCGCGCCGCGACATTCGCGCGTATCGCGCCGCAGGATGTCTATTCGCGCATTTGCATTGACTTGACATGTAAATCACTCGCGCTTGACGCGCGTGCATGCTGATGAGAACGCAGCATTAGAAGTCGAGATCGCATTTATGTAATAACCTAAATGTACGAGCATGTGAATCTCTGCTTGCGCGCTTGCGTCCTGAAGTGAAACAGTTATACGTCGTGTTTGCTGGCCTCACGCATCACGTACCTGTCAGCCAGTCAGTCAGTCAGCTTGTAACCTTAAAGGGTTAAACAAATGACGCACAATACTTACTATGGTTACAGAAAAGTTTGCGCTGTTGTAATTCACTTACCCTTTAATACTTTGGTGTGATTATAACCCGCTTTTAAAAAATAAAATGTTTTGTATGAGCTGTAATGTAGCTGTAATGTAGCCGTGGCAGGATGAATTTTGGCGTGGTGCCCCGCCATGGAAGAATGAATGTAGTAGAAACCATGTGGTCCATAGATGGCCCAGTTCAGGCCGAATTGTGGGTTAATAACTTGGCTGAGACTAGGCCCAAACATGGTCCACATTTGGCCTTTGTATGGAAGCCAGACTTGGTCCAGCCATGTACCGTAATTCACTGCGGTACACATTTTGCTATGTGGGAGTTCTTTTACGTTCAATCCACTCAAATTTTTAAAAACCTAACTTAACTTTGAGTTAATCGATTGTGTGGAACCCAAAATATTTTGTAATGTTGCCAAAAATATACCCATGCATATACCCGTTTTCAATATTAATTAGGTCCATTTTTAGCTTTTATGGCAAATAAAGAAAACTCACAAGAAAGAAGGACATTAAGAGCCATGGATGTGTGTGTACGGTGTCTGGGGAGCTTAACCGAGGTCTGTGCAGGTCTCGAGGGGTGTGCAGACGTTCATAAGAGCTTCACGACAAGTATCGCCAGCAACGGGTGACTGGAGAGGCCTGGGTGTCCTTTTAGATAAAAGCTAATTACACAAAGCGCATGCAGGAGCTCGTAACAGAGAGATGAGAGAGGACGTCCAGCTTTAACATCACGGTGCATGTGTGTGTGTGTGTGTGTGTGAGGAACTGTCGCCGCTTCCAGTGATGGATTTATTGTGTATGCTAATCTGCCGTACTTCATTAGAAGCTTTGAAATATAATTAAGCAAATTAATTAAAACAGTCCACTTCAAAGTCATACACAAACACACGCGGCACACGTCTGTTAGAGTAATTACTGTCCTCCACGACATTAATATCAATATATTTCAGACAACTGGAACCTTTTGAACTAAAATATTGAACATATTCAATTAAGCACGCAACAGAGGAACTACAGGAGGGTGGGACGTAAACACAAACCACTAACTCTGAATGAACAGATTACACACGTACACCAGAAGTTTGATCATAGCAGACGGTCCCTGTTGCAGACAATTATTCTCTGATTATTGCGGTGCAAAGTCTTTGAAAAGTTATTAGCACTTTCCCTTGTCCTTCATATAATGTCGTTTGAATCATATTAATTCGGAAAGATGCTCTAAATCATGATTTATTTTACAGATGCAGGCAATGTCCTCTACTTCTCTGACCGTTCTTGCGGTACAAAAGTCTATCATTCCTAAAAATGAAGGTGCCAGAAAAGTACCATAAAGGGGTTCACAGTATTGCCATAGAAAAACCCAAAGATACTTAGAGAGAAGTTCTTCAAAGAACCATTTTTATAGTGTAGTAAATATTTTACCATCTAAAGAACTCTTTCTTCCCCCCACAGAAAACAACTTTTTTTTGTGGAATGTAAAGCTTCCATGTGTTAAAGTTTTTTTTTTTTTTGGAACAATCAATGCCAATACTGAACATTTATTGGTATAACTTTATTTTGATGGTCCCTTTTGCACATTTAATTGACTATATGGTAAGTTACACTGCAATAATATGCCAATTAATTCTCATTAGAGTATTAGTACACTAGGGCTGCACGGTTCTGGAAAAAATGTGAAACACGATTTTTTTCACTGGAAAAAACTAGGGTTTTTTGAGGATTTTTAATGTTAAAATAGGGGTCCAAATAGGAACCAATCCTATACAGAACATATTTAATTGTCATGCAATGAGTTCAAATTCAAATGTAGTACTGAGTCCATTGCTAGTGAGTTTCACTGACTTGACGACAGCCTAACAACCACTCAGAGCAAAGTTGCAACAATAGCCATGTATTAATCACTCGGAATACCATATAGCAGTTTAGCAATTCTGTAGCAACCAGACTCAAGCCCTGAAAAAAGCCTATTCACACCAGAACCATAACTATAAGCATAAGTAGAACAAGTTAACACTAGCAGACAATATTAAGTTTACACTAAAATGCCATGAAATTTAGTTTAAAATGAGTTCTTAGGACCTTATTAATAGAAAAAACTGTTAATATTTATTTAACATAAATATTAAATAACATTACAGCAATGGTCAGATGTTAAAAGAACAGAAAAGTTAGCTGGTATATTTCATTCATTCAGCTTAGTCCCTTATTTATCTGGGGTGGCAACAGCTGAATGAACCGCCAACTTATCCAGCATATGCTTTACGCAGATGCTCTTCCAGCTGCAACCCATCACTGGGAAACACCCATACACTCTCATTCACACATGTACACTACAGACAATTTAGCTTACCCAATTCTCCTATACCACATGTTTTTGGAGCATCCGGAGGAAACCCACGTCAAAAAAAATGCCAACTGACCCAGCGAACTTCTTGCTGTGAGGCAACAGCGCTTCCCACTGCGATCAATAGATTTACTACGATCAATTAAATTTGACCATATTATTCCTTTTTCTTATATTTAAGACTGAGGTCTGCGCTGAAAGCATATGGAGTACCTTGGTCGCCCAAAATATCTCCTCGTCCTATAATAGACTGTATAGATTCTACTTTGGACTTATTGTATTGTAAATATAATTTATAAATCACTTATAGTACGACAATATTCAACTATATCAATTGAGGGCTTCTAGGAGAGAGAACTCAATACAATTATTGATTGGGAGACTGTATGGGAGAACTGTTTTGTAACTTCAAAAAACCCAGCTCACCAAATGATCCATTATAAATTAATTTTCAAAGCTTATGCCACCCCTACCTCCTATTTAAAATAAAAAGAAAATCAGACCCTTTTGTCACTTATGTAACAAATCTACACAAGGTACTTATATACAAATATTCTGGGAATGTCCCCACATTGCATTATTCTGGACCAAGGTACGAGACTTTCTATCAGAACTAATGGAAACTCAGATCCAATGCGACCCATTGCTTTTTCTTATGCTGGACGGTTCATCACTCTCCTCATCCATCAACCCAAGGTCTTCGTCAGTTGTTATGAATGCCGCAAAAAAATAATAATATAAAATAAATAGATAAAAACCCTGAAAGTATAGTTGGATCCATCTGCTCCAACTGATCTATCCTGGAGGCTCTATCTACTGGACATTATTTATCTGGAATATACCACAGCCAAAATAAATGGTGCCAGTAAAAAAAAAAAAAAAAAAAAAACTGTACAATTTTGGTCAAATTTGAGAGACACTGTATCATTTATGTTTTAATCCTGATTTTGTACTTATTACAATATTATTACTGTTTTTATTTTATTTTACATATTTTGCTGGGTGTATCTCAGGTTAGGTTCAAAATCAAAATGTTCAATAAAAAAAATAAAAACTGACCATATTCTTTTAGAATGCACACTGTTTATTTTCACCTAATACTTGCAATAGGGCATAATACTCAGTCCATCTTTTACTTTTGTCTGAGCCAGTTTAGGCAGCAAGGTGGCTCAGCAATTAGCCCTGTCGCCTCACAGCAAGACGGTTGCTGGTTCGAGTCTGGACTAGGCCAGTTGGTATTTCTGAGTTTGCATGTTCTCCCTGTGTTGGCTATAGGTGGATTGAGAAAACAAAATTGGCTGTATTGTATGAGTGTGTGTGTGTGTGTATGTGAATGTATGGGTGTTTCCAGTTCTGGGTTGTGACTGGAAGGGCATCTGCTATATAAAACATATGCTGCAGTGTTTGGCAGTTCATTCACCTGTGGTAACCTCTGATAAATCAGAGACTAAGTAGAAGGAAAATAAATGAATGAATGATCCAGAATGTGGCCGGAACAAAAACGCCAGCTTGTCTAAATGAAAATGCAAATATATTTTACAGTGGGCGGTGCTTATAGAAAGGCATAATTGCCGGAAAAAATGACTTATTGCTGCGTGAAAATGACCTTTTAATATTTATAATTGAAGATATTTGTACTGAAAATTAAAAAGGTAACATTAACTGTTAATTTGTTAAATCATCAGACTGGTATCTGTTTCAAGTGTAGTTGTAACCCTCAAACTAATGGACCGCCAGGGTGGATCCACTGCTGCATAGCAGGACTAAGTGATTAATCAAAAAGTAATCAAAATCAAAATTTAGACCAGGGGTGGCCAACGCTGTTCCTGGAGAGCCACCTTCCTGCAGATTTCAGTTGCTACCCATATCAAACACACCTGCCTGTAATTATCACGTGGTGTTCAGGTTCTAATTAATTGGTTCAGGTGTGTTTGATTTGGGTAGCAACTGAAATCTGCAGGAAGATGGCTGTCCAGGAACAGGAATGGCCACCCCTGGTCTACATTATATTAAAATTAATTTTAAAATCAAAACATTTGTTTACAGAACATGCAAGAAACGCACTGAATATTATGTACAGGATATGAAAGACTTATTGTATTTAGAAGATATACTACTTATTTTCTACTTTTAATATAAAAAACAGGGAATTTTTTTTTCCAAAAGTAGAAGTTATTTACTTGTGACTGCTGGTTTAGGCAGTGTGTGTTTTCATTTCAGTTGTTCAACGTTGATGTTCAATAAAAAAAATCATAGATAGTAGATAGTGTGTGTTTCCTTCAATTATTTTAAAGTCAAGTAATGCACCCTTCATTCAAAAATCTCTCACTTGTCATAATGTGTATATACAAAGCAACATAATTTATCGAATGATTATTGCTAAGAGGGTCATTCTAAAACTGTGGAAAGCTCCTCGATTTAAGACATGGTTGACTTATCTCACTCAAATATAGCACATGGAAAGAGTCCGATATGGAGTTATTAAAAATATTGCTAAGTTTTATAATATATGGCAACCATTTCTTGATCACCTGGATAAATATAATGCGGATTCTGAGCAGCAGTGTAATGCTTAATATGCTCACTACCCCTACTGACTGTCTTTTTGTATTTTCATTGAAACCGTTTATATGCCCGAATTGTTTTTTAATAACAACTTTTTTTTTTTATCTATTTTTTATTTTAATTATTATTACCAATATTTTGTATGTAGTATCATGCTTATTCCTTGTTCCTTGTTGTGTAGTTTGGTAATTATTAAAAAATGTAAAACTAATAAAAACACTCTCTCACTTGTAATATGTGAGCACATTTACTGTACAAAGACTGTCAGTGAACTGTGAGGGCAAACATAAATAAATAAATAAATAAATAAATAAATAAATAAATAAATAAATAAATAAAATAACCGTTCATTAATGGTAATCGAGTTAAAATGTTCAATTAATCGAGATTTTAATTTTAGGCCAAATCGCCCAGCCCTACTATATATAATGACGATAAATAGTATGAATAAAACTTGGAATTACAATACATCCAGGTTGCTGTCATCATCACATGAGCGACCAGTGTCAGTTGCGTCGATTGATTTGAAGTTTGCATTTCCAACGTGTTGGCTTCATATGAAGGTAAAATGTGAACTTCAGGTTCACTTCAGACTTTTCTACTGTTTTTTAGATACAGTTGAAATCAGAAAAATTAGCTGCCCTGTATATTCTTCCCCAAATTAAGCTTAGATTGACATCTAAAGGCTTAATTAGGCTAATTAGGTAAGTTAGGGTAATTAGCCAAGTCATTGTATAACGATGGTTTGTTTTGTAGACATATATTGTTCTGTATATATATATATATATATATATATATATATATATATATATATATATATATATATATATATATATATATATATATATATATATATATATTTAAGGGGGCTAATAAAATTGGCATTAAAATAACTTTTTTAAATTTAAAATAGATTTTATAAATAAACCAAAATAAAACTTTCTCCAGAAAAAAAAAATATATTATTGGATATACTGTGAAAAATTCCTTGCCCTGTTAAACATCATTTGGGAAATATATGAAGAAGAAAAAAAAGTCCCAGGAGAGCTAATCATTTTGACTTCAACTGTATATAAAAGGGAAAAATGCAATTTCAGGTGCAGCGTAAGTTGATCTTACAATCGATATTACACTTTTACGCTCAATTTTAAAGTTGAGACTGCGAGTAGTTTGGCTCACACTAAAAATTACAAAAAGAAAATGAACACTTGTCTGAGAAATATGGCTAAAAGCAAAAAAAAAAAAAAACTAATAAAAAAAAAAATGATTCGATATTGATATCTATCATGATATATAAATGAATACAAATTCCCTGCAGGACTCTGGTGTTAAATGACAAAATATAGGCGACTTGAATACATAATGCAGAGTGTGTAGTGTTTAATTAGGGACATAACTGGATATGATTTTCTTGTCTCTAGACACAATTCTTATAGGACAGTATGGAACCTTACCAAGATCAAAAACTTCATTTGCGCAAGTCTAATGTCGTAACCCTGTTAACTGTGTGTGTCTGGCCGTGTGTGACCCTTGCGCACCTGCACACTCACACATTACGTTGTTCAAACAGATGGAGGTGTTTAAATCAGCACCACTGCTAACCAATTAGTGAGTTCCCGTTACACACACACACACACACACACACACACACACACACACACACACACACACACACACACACACACACACACACACACACACACACACACACACAACGTTGCAGATTTAGACTGCAAAAGGTATTTGGAGGTTAATAAGCTTTGAAACAAAACAACAAATCTGGAGTTTTTTGTGCATGTTTTGGTTTCTTACTGGCACTAATTGCTGTCTCTCAGGGATAGAAATGAAAATAAAATAAAAAAGGAATAAAGGTGTAAAGTTTACAAATATATTTTGAAGGACTGCATAGAAAACAATCTAGTTTATAAAAGCAACAATGCACAAAGTGTTATATATTACATAGAAAGAAGTCTTTAGTCGCACTTGACAGTAATGTTTCATTAGTTAATGTTAGTTACTAACATAAATTACAATTCATATTACTAACATAAATAGTTTACTACATAAATCAATAAAATTAACAATAAACAAATGCATTTATTAATCATAGTTCCCATTTGCATTATTAAAAGTCACCTATTTTACCCTTTTTTTAAGATTGAAGAGAAGTCTTTTGTGTCTCCAGAATGTGTCTGTATAAAGTTTGAGCTCAAAACACCCATCAGATTATTTATTATAGCTTTCAGAACATAATAGAAAATATATTCTATAAATATATATAACAGAATAAATATATATTTGCTTTTAACACAATGTAGCTGTTTTTGTGCCTTATTTATCAGGGGTCACTAAAGCAGAATGAACCGCCACAGAAAAATGACAAACAATGCAACTTGGAAACATTGCAAATAATGAAAGATGAAAATTAGTTAAAATGCACATCTATGAATCTAATACTTCTTTACTAAAAGGAAATAGGCCTATAAACTACTTCCTATAGCAATGAGTGTATTACAATAAGTTATATTATTAAATATTTATGTTAAAAAAGTAGTATCTAATAATTTCAGCCAGCTTTTAGTGAATTTGCAATATTGTCAAAAACACAGAACTTTCAGCTGTTATATGTAAAAAGGCTTAAATACATGCAGGACCATTCAAGAATTTTGCTTGTCTCTAACTATTGACAGCAGATCTCTCAATGAAAGAGAGAGAGGGAAATTTGCACTCGCGATATCTTTACTGCTCTATTCGTTTAACCTATCAAATCTAATGTTTTGACCATCACTGTGCCTTTCCCGATCTGTTCACTTGCCCATTCACTCTCGTTGCCATGATTTCCGTGTATTTTAATTCATTTTGGGGGATCACGAAGCCGGTATGAATTTGCAGAAGACACGCAGAGCTTCCAGGAGAGGTCATAATCACTAGACACTAGATAGAGCAGATCGCATTACAGCATGGGATGTGCACGATGTATTTGAAAAGCGGAGAG